>NC_045741.1:18804852-18811727 GCF_008692095.1 Etheostoma spectabile | reverse complement strand
ATTGACAGCAAATGTGAGCAAGAATCGGCACTTTTAAGGTATTGTGTGAAAGGAAAATGTGTAGGAACCCAGTTCTGATGAATTTCTGTAGTTTTTCTGCATCCTCGACAATACTGATCTTCTTTCTGCAGGTAACACTAAGCGAAGGCCCCCACCACGTGGCCATGTTTAAGGACAGTGGCCGAGAGTTTGACCTCTCCAAGGAGGAAGACGTAAGCCCCAAAGTCATTCCCTCCATCCATCCACCTAAGATCAATTTTATCAATCACTTTTTAACTTGTTAACCTCATTATAACTGGCATCTCTTCCTCTGTCCTGCAGCTTGCTGCTCTGAGGCATGAGATTGAGCTGAGGATGAGAAAGAGTGTGAAGCAAGGACAGACAGTCAGCTGTGAGGTTGGACATAGTGCTTCCATTCAGATTACTAAAAAAGCTGGTACTTGCCGATTCAAATATTTTAATGTTTTGTAGAATAATTATGTTTATTTCTTTAATGTCAGACAATATCTTTGAGTGTCAAAGGCCCCGGCATCCAGAGGATGGTGCTTGTTGACTTACCAGGAGTCATCAGTGTGAGTATAGATTCTTACATTAATAAGGGTGGGAATGTTTACAAATGGATAGATGTATACTGGATACTTTCTGTAATGTATACACATATTTATATTAATGTTTGCTGGATTCTATTCCAGACAATTCATTTTTCTCAAATCAAAGCCAATAGACAAAACTAGTCTTTGCAAATAGTCTTTTAAAGTTTTAGTTAAATGTGTGTCTCTCTCAGACTGTGACTGCAGGCATGGCATCAGATACTAAGGAAACCATCTTCAGCATCAGCAAGGCCTACATGCAGAACCCCAATGCAATCATCCTCTGTATTCAGGGTGAGCCATGACTATACTATTAACAGTTGCAACAACGTATATGAAGGGAGCATTTTTTGTAGTAAGCAGGAGATAGTCTGTCAGAGAATTTGACCGTTACACTTATGTCCACTTGTTGTGTTCTTAAGCAAAACACCAAATCTCAGTCTATCATGGTTTTTATCCTCCTTACCATTCTTGTTATGATATGTATACCATTATCATATCTCCTGTGCCCTCCTTGCCTTCCTCCAGATGGCAGTGTGGATGCAGAGAGGAGCATTGTAACAGACTTGGTTAGCCAGATGGACCCCCAGGGGAAAAGGACCATCTTTGTCCTGACCAAGGTGGACTTGGCTGAGAAGAACCTGGCTAGCCCAAACAGAGTAAGATGGCCAAATTGTCCTAAAGGTTAAATACAATAAAAATGTAAATTTGTATGTAAAGGACTATACTGAATATTAGTAAAAGGACTACACTGAATATAAATAGCTTGGCACTTAATCACTTATTTTATCACAAATATTGTAATGAATGCATGGATCTATCTACAGGCTCTTTATTGTCGTCATCAAAAGGGACAGTACCACAGTTGAATTTTGCATTGTTAGTCATCATGTTTTTGACATGTTTTTGACTCGTCAAAGCAAAAAGTGGCACTGAGATGACAGAAATATGTGAATTTGATTTACGAAACATCTGCATTTGAAGATTCCAATTTCAAAACAGTTGCAAACCTGTGGATGAAGTGCCAGCCCCTGTGAGTGACGCTATATGCATCTGCTTCACAAGAGAGAGCTCCATACTTTTTATTCTAAACAAATTATCCCTCAGTGAGCCAATGTTTGGTAAGCTTGTACTAAAGAGTGGACTGGTGTGAATTTAAGTCCTTTGTTTTACTTTTTTTTTTTTTTCAGATCCAGCAAATAGTGGAAGGGAAGTTGTTTCCCATGAAGGCCCTTGGCTACTTTGCAGTGGTGACAGGAAAAGGTAACATCTACAACTGAGTAGTCCATCATTCTGCATTTAATTTCACATTATAACATGACTACTTTCTGGTCATGGTCATGTCTGAATTCACTAACTTAGTTTTAGACACCATGGAGCTAGATGACGTTACTTGGGGTTTTTCCAACATATTATTTGCATACATTCTTTTGGAGGATTGTTTTGCCATGTATAACCTGAACTGTGTAGCACTCCTACTGTGAGTACATACAGTTAGATATAGAGTATTCTGTAAGACATCTAACATTACCTGAATAGTTTTTACTTACACCTTGTTCTGTTGTCTATGTGTGCAGGGAGCAGCGGCGAAAGCATAGACTCTATTAAAGACTATGAGGAAGACTTCTTCCAGAACTCCAGATTACTCAGGCAAGTTACACATGATTCAGAAAACATTAATGCTTCATCAAATGAATCAAATCATTAATCAAAATCTATTAATGAATGTATGTGTACAAATAGGGACGGCATGCTGAAGGCCCACCAGGTGACAACAAAGAACTTGAGTCTGGCAGTCTCTGACTGCTTTTGGAAGATGGTTAGGGAGTCTGTTGAGCAGCAGGCCGATGTCTTCAAAGGTATGTGTGCGCTTGCAAAACTAACCGTTATCCCAGGGCGGGTTGACTGATTTATATGCCTTGGTATTTGTGCCATTGAGTGACTGTTTACATCCAATGCCTTTTAAATTTCCAGGCATGTTTTAATATTGTGAATGGACACGGTAGGATTTTATCCATGTACTGTACAGGGAACAGGTGGTGGTGCTACTACTGCTCTTCTACTCTCCCTTCTCCCTCTATTGGCCTTACTCAGCCCACCCTGACACACTCCCTCAGTCCTGCCTTCCAACTGCAATTAGTCTCGACAATCTCTAGCCTTTTGCTAACAGTACAGGAGATTTATGGCTGTGAGACTGCAGTTCCCATAGGTCCATTGTGTAGTGTATCGATCCATAGCCCATCAAATTACACACAGCCGGCCTCAATCCTCCCTGCTTGGCGCCACCGTGGCCCCACAAACCAGCAATTAGCCTAATCTCCACTGTGGATAGGGAGGTGTGGAGTGTGTGTTGAGTGTGCATATATGAGAACTAAAACTCAGACTTTTGATTAAGAGTTTGTGATTGGTCCCATCCCCTCATCTCCTAAGGGACCAGTTAAGAGAGTGAGTGTGCAAAGTCCACACCCACTTTTTATTAAGGGATAGGCACCATTTGCAGTGTGAAAGCTGCCTTTATATCATACCAAGTTAAACAAAGCAGGCCCTGTCCCTATGTGGTCAATGCCTGCTGACTGTAGATAATTACTGTTTGATGTGGGTAACATCAAAGCTGAAAAAGCAATAAAAAAAACATAGGAGACAGTTAGAGATAAGTTTTGTCCAGGCACTACATATCGAGGTAGATTTATTTAGACATTTTAAGGGGCCTGGTTAAATTTAAGGCTTTATAATGAAACCATTAATATGGAACTACAATTTACCTCATGTAAAATGTAAAGTTGTTCCAATGTTTGTTTTAATTTAAGTCTTCATGTTACTGTTCCTCCTCACCTCAGCATCTCGCTTCAACCTGGAGACCGAATGGAAGAACAACTACCCTCGTCTGAGAGAGCTGGACAGGGTGAGAATTACAAACAGCAGGTGTACATAAATAACACAATGCTCTTTATTAGAGGCTCGACAAAAAATCAAGGATGGAAAGAAAAAAGTGGTAGCATGTTTGGAAAACAAAGGATTTTTGTAAAGATAAACAACAGCTGCACACCAATAAAGTTTTCCAAAGACGTTATAGTAACGATACAGATGTTTATTTTGTTTTTTGCAGAATGAACTCTTTGAAAAGGCCAAAAATGAAATTTTGGATGAAGTCATTAGTTTGAGTCAAGTGACCCCACAACACTGGTAAGTTAATGATGAGCTAATATCCGGGGTAATTGCTTTTGGTTGATATCTTTAAAAAACTAAAAATCAATGCTGCTACCAGTGTTAATTTTGAATACCCGTAACAATCTTTAATAATACAGAAATTTAGATTCAACTGATTTTCTATTTTTTTTGTAATATATACATTTAAATACCATTAGCAGCACAAACATTTTAAACTGTAGTTAAACCTTTTTTAAACTTATCAAGAACTCAAGTGCAAGATTTTTTATTTTTTTATTTTGGGAGTAAAGATGGGATCCAATTCTCCAAATGCACATTAATTCCTCCTTGGATCAGATGGTGGTTCTAGCATTGGAAATATAGATCATCATTTTACTATTGTTAGTAATAGTGTTTCATCCACACTATATGGGATATTGTTCTTAATGAAATGCCACCTTCTAAGGACTGAATCGTGTACAATTGTCTACCTGGTCTTTGCTTAAAGGCAATTAGATCATGTATTTGCACTGCTCCAGCACTCAACCAGACATGAGTGGAAAGCTATTTTTAGAGCAAACTGCAAGTCTCTATCTCTGGGTGCATTTATCTGTGCATGAATGTATAGTTATACCTCACCCCGAATGAGGAAAACCTTGCTAAATGAGATAAATGCATGGTGTTGTGGCCATCCCCAGTGTGCATGCCATAGGTTTTCCCAGATCAATACTCTGATGAATGGCCAATAGACGGGAACAGGGGTGGCCCTGTTAGCCGGCCAGCCCACAATATTGGACATAGCGCTTATTGACAGTGAGGAGTGCTATCCTGAACAAAAGGGGAGCCTAATGAAATATGTGTGTGCGTTTATGATAAATGAGTGAGGCACAACACTGCCCTGGTCTCATGTGGATTTGGGTAGGGTTTTGTTCCATTGTCACATTGCCCTATAGAGATAGAGAGAGAGAGTGTGGAGGCTATTAGTTGTTAACAGGGTCAGACTGTAGCTGTATTGGAATCTTCAGTCAAGTGCAAGTGCAGTTGCATCAGCAGTGACTACATAAGTGAAGCAGCGCAGCCAAGAGCTATCCCTCTTTACTCATTGTTTTCCTACCCTGCCGGAGTTGGACACCTGGAAGCAACTTTCTTTTACAAACACTCTTGCTTTTTAGATCTTAAATCTGAATCTAAAAAAATTATGAACAGAATCCCCCCCCCCAAAAAATGTTACACACATCTACTGTATGTTCCAAGCACCTTCAGCATGTTACTAGAAGTCAGAACAGGGAGAACCAAAATCAGAACAGCTAGAGGTACCAATCAAAAGATATCTTCTTCCCTACAGTTACATACATTTATTTTATTTTTATAATTCATACTCCGTATTGATCGCCTATGGGGAAATTACAATTTACACTCTGTTATTACACAAAGCCCTGAAAAAGTTGGTTTTTTTCTTTCCCAGGGAGGCCATCTTGCAGAAGAAGCTGTGGGAACGTGTTTCCACCCATGTGATAGAGAACATCTACTTGCCTGCTGCCCAAACAATGGACTCGGGTACTTTTAACACCACCGTAGACATCAAACTCAAGCAGTGGACCGACAAGCAGCTTCCACACAAAGCGCTGGAGGTAATGTGCATTGTCTTTATACAACTGGTCAATTTGTAATTCATATTGTTTAAGGGGGGGATGTAAATCAAATCATTCTTTGGTTTTATACATATGAGGACATTTCTAAATAATAAATTAATTGTTCTTTACTTATAGTTTCTTCAACAACTGTGTCACAGACTGCAGAAGTTAAAGAAATCTTCAATAGGGCAATGGTCTTGTGGTAATATAAGCCTCCTCTTTCCACAATATGTTTGGCATCCCATTAGATTGCCTGGGAGACACTGCAGGAAGAGTTTGCCCGCTTCATGGCTGAATACAAAGGCAAAGACCAGGACGACATTTTTGACAAGTTGAAGGAGGCTGTGAAGGACGAGAGCATCAAGAGGCACAAGTGGAATGAGAGGGCCATGGACAGCCTGGTAAACACACAGTAAATCCACTCACCATGTGTGCAAGGGTACAGAGAGCAAACACACTAGTTGATTTAAGACTTCCTAAAACAGACACACTTTTTATGATCAAGTGCACTGAATATCAATAAACTGTTAATGCTTACATTGATACTAATATGCATTGCAATTACTTTACAGCGCAACTAAGTTTTTTTCTTCTTGTTTGTGTGTGTGTGCCAGAGGGTGATCCAGCACAATGCCCTAGAAGACCGCTCCATCACAGACAAGCCCCAGTGGGACGCAGCCATCCAGTTCATGGAGGAAACCCTTCAGTCACGCCTCAAAGACAGTATGTTGGCCATGATGGCCTCATACAGTGTCACTTACCCTGTACTAGATTCCCTTTCTAGTCTAAAAAATGAGGTTAACTTACCTGTCAAAATGTCCCATGCCCCCAAGAGTAAACCAATTGACAAAGTATGGCACTAACACAGTTGCACAGTTACAGTTGGAACAAAGATTGCACATCTGTGAGTAGAATGGTTCATCAGTGCTTTACCTTCTCTTCATTGAATCCTCTATGTTTACAGGCTTGTGGTGGTGTGTAATGTGCTATAGGTGCCAAACAATCTATGTTTGGTACTGGCAATTTGTTTTGTTGTGTCATGGTCAATAACATTGTGGCAGAGAATCGTGATAGCAATTCTAAGCTAAAAAATTGGGATTCATATTTTTCCCCGAATGGTGCAGGCCTAAGTCAGATCTATTTAAATTACAGATCAAATTTTTAAATTTGCTCTGGCACATTTGCCACAGTTTGGGGTACATTGTCAGAGACACACGTACTAGGAAGAGGCGATGCTTATTGGACATCTTGTCTAGTGTTCCAGCAAGGGCTGTTTCTGGTGCGCCATGAATGCTCATGACATATGTCATTGTTGTTTGAAAAACTGTGGATAGAAGTGACTACTACAGTAAGTAACATACTCGCAAATCACATTTCATTCTATTTGTGTATGTCTTTTTTTTTTCTTTCCTTTCTTTGTAGCGGAGTCAGTAATCAGTGATATGGTGGGTCCAGGCTGGAGGCAGAGGTGGATTAACTGGGTTAATCGCACACCAGATCAGGT
>NC_045741.1:18801390-18804842 GCF_008692095.1 Etheostoma spectabile | reverse complement strand
GATGTCTCTCCAAATTTCTGGGTACAACTGTGCTTGCTTTTTTTGGATTATAACTTATTATACACTTATTAAACTGGTATAATACCAATTGCCCCATTAGTGCCGATCCTCATGCACAGTTCTTAAAGTCTGAGAACTTGAAAGAAGTACACAATACATGACATAACCATCTAATTCTCAACACCCATTTGCCACCATGAGGACAGTGCTCACTTCCTGTTCTTTGACCCTGTAGCATGTTCGTAATGAAACAAAAAATGAGCTGGACCGCTTGCTGAAGCTGCACGATGAGCACACAGCCTACTTGGCCAATGACGAGGTGACCACAGTCAGGAAGAATCTGGAGGGTCGAGGGGTTGAAGTTGACCCTGTGCTGGTGAGATCAAAACAGAGATCTAAACTTTAAAAAAAGAGATAGGACAAATATGTTAATGCTATAAATGCTGACAATAGTGAAAAGCCAATGTTAATTTTTTCTCAATTTCAAAATTGTTTTGCCAGTTTTAATTATCTTTCTTTGCTAATTTTAAACACAAGCTTGTTATTTTGTAGCGTACAAAGCATACGGTGTATGTGCCCCCTTTCATAATGCTCACTGTCCAATAACTGCTGAATAACGGATCTCCTTACCTGGTCAGATCAAGGACACGTGGCATCAGCTGTATCGCCGACACTTCTTGCAGAAGGCGCTGTCTCACTGTAACCTCTGCAGGAGAGGTTTCTACTACTACCAGAGACACTTTGTTGACTCTGAAGTAAGGGGAGAGGATGAAT
Organism: Etheostoma spectabile; assembly: GCF_008692095.1. Classification (NCBI taxonomy): domain Eukaryota; kingdom Metazoa; phylum Chordata; class Actinopteri; order Perciformes; family Percidae; genus Etheostoma; species Etheostoma spectabile. The sequence goes on along the minus strand of NC_045741.1, from coordinate 18,804,068 downwards.
AATCCTGATTTTTCTTTCTTTTCCACCTTATTCTCAGCTATATTTAAGGTCACTGTGTGAAAAGCTGAGTTTTCTTTCCAGTTGGAGTGCAATGATGTGGTACTGTTCTGGAGGATTCAGAGGATGCTGGTCATCACAGCCAACACTCTTCGACAGCAGCTCACCAACACTGAGGGTAAGAATTGGGGATACAAAATATGGTGTCAATCAAAAAAGGAAAAAAAAGGTTAATATGGATTATTTTGAAATCCTGTTTTGATTATATATCCAACTCTTAGCCACTGTTTATTTTCAGATATTCACTCCTACTAGTCAGCCTCGCAATGCTTCTCAAATTTGGATAAATTGTGTAATTGTCATGTATTTGGGTATAGCGTGAAGAGACAATTCCCTTCTCAACGATTTACAATGCTAAAATGGTTTGATCATATAATTCAACAACTGAGAAGAAAATCTGATACATTGTTTGGTGGAATATTGATTTTGTCTCTCTCTCTCTCTCTGTGTGTCCGTGTCCGTGTCCGTCTGTCTGTCTGTCTGTCTGTCTGTCTGTCTGTGTTTTCTTCCTATTCGTTTTCTCAGTGCGCCGATTGGAGAAAAATGTGAAGGAGGTGTTAGATGACTTTGGGGAAGACATGGAGAAGAAGACCCACCTCATCACTGGCCGCCGAGTCCAGCTGGCCGAGGATCTCAGTAAGACACACAATGACTTCCAGCAGAAGAATAGGACTGTAAATAACAACAACAAAAAACACAAGTGTGAACTTGAAGGCCATGATTAAGGAGGCAGTGTGTCAGCTTGTCCCATTGGTTGTTATAGGGACCATAAAAGGGATTTGAATTACCAAAACTACTAGACCCCAGTGCAACTCCTGCACTTGCTTACGTCAACCTGTGGTTTGTTCAGTAAAGATATTTTATAGAAATTCTCGAAGTTGTCAACAGGTGGCAGTAGTGCTAAAGGAAATGGTGTTGACCAGTCTGAAATAGCAGTATTCATTCAGTTGAAGCATCAAACTGTTGGCGTGCAAGAAAGTTAAAATAACTTGGATGTTAACTGGCAGTTTGCCTTTTTAAGCTTTTTAAGCTTATTTTTAAGGTATAATAATCAGTAATGCTGCCATGTTGGAAACAGGGTTATGTACACTATGTACACTTATATAATATATAAGTGTACATAGTGTACATAACCCTGTTTAAGCACTACACATAGACTTGAGATAGGTGTTTGTGACAAAATCCCTGATATCCCAAAATATGTTTTTACTAAAAATGTGGAGTCTTTAATTGGTGTGTGAGAGAGTTTGTGTGTGTGTCTGTCTGATCGAAAGCAGCAGTGTGCTGGCTGTCTGCCTGTCAGGTCTAGCCACCAGCCCAGCTCTCTGCTCTCAACCCCGCTGATTAAACACAGCACAATTTGCAGATTGCCCACATGCGTAAAAGACAAGCCCAGACTTGCTCTCTGTCGCTGTGTCCATCAGACTCTATTTCTGATACACATATACATCCGAGCATGTTGACTATTACTTGTTCAGCGACCATAATCACGCCTTCTTTGATTTTTACCAAAGGTCCTCTCTCTGAACTTGGGTAAAATGTTTTCAGTCACTTTGAATTAGAATCCGCCATCTAAAATGCTCTAGAAGCCTTAAGTGTTCCTGAATACTTTTGAAAATTCTGGTTCCAAATTCGGATATTCACCACTTCGAATGATTGACACACACTGCTGGCAACCTTTATCCAAACTTATGTTATACAATCTCAGTCAAAAGTTTGGACACGCTTTCACATCGAAGTGAATAAGAAAGTGTGTATATGTTATAAGCCTGAAAAAGATACCCCCAAAAACTGTTGTATTTCGTGCCTAAAATTTTAACACACACACACACACATGTATATGTGTATATATATATATGCGCATTTTTCAGACTTATAATGAAAATATTGTAGAACAGTTGTTAAAGAAAATGAAACATAATTTGGTAACTCCTTGTCTTTTTAAAGTTCGAGCACACAATATTATATTTGTTGAAAGATTTCTTTGTTGGCACCGCTAGCCACCCCTCTGGTTGTTATTATTATATATTATTAATAATGTTTTTGGCTGTGCCACCAGTGACATGACCAGACCTGTACATATTGTCCTGCTGGTTAGCATCCACTGAAAGCAGTTGTGCAGTAAGTTAGGATTTCTTGTCTAACGTTTTCCTGCTTGTACAGGAATTAAAGCCATAAACCTGCTGTGGAGAGGCTGTTAAAGCAGATGACCAATCTTCTCCTTTTCCCTGACCACTATCTGTGGGAAACTTGTTTCTTGCCTATGTACGAATGTGCTTTGCATTAACAGATACAGAATCAGTAAATGTACAGGAATTGGTCTCTTTTACAATCGTTAAGAAGCATTTAGGTGGTGTTTGTAAAATGAACCTGTGAAAATGAACTATTTCTGCACAGTTTTGTTGTTCTTGAAAGACTTTTCTTGGTGGTGGCCCTGACATATCAGCTAATTTTTACCTGTCTGCTTGCTGAAGGCTCCTATTATCAGCTTGAGGGTTGAGTCTTCTCCAGTTGTGGTCTTATTTAGCAAAACTCTGCTTGCAAAGCAAAGTCGGTATTTATAAAGCAGCACTTGAAGGCTTTCTGCCATTGTGAAACAAACACACACACACACACACACA
>NC_045741.1:18796302-18801380 GCF_008692095.1 Etheostoma spectabile | reverse complement strand
CACACACACACACACACACACAAACAATCATAGTTCCTTTCATCACAAAGGCACACACTGGCAAGCATAATTTTGACACAGCCACCTCAAAGTTGCACACACACCACTATTGTCTCATTTACAACAAAAATCTTCAACACCCCTAAAAATGTTTGCATGATATACATTTTGGGGATTAAATAACATTAAAATGCTGTAGATTCACAAATTAGAAGTAGTTAAAAATATAATCCATTTGTGTAGTTTTCTTGAATATCCTTGTTTTTTTTAAATCATTTTTATAGTAACACAAGGCTGAATGACTTTTGTCAAGGTTTTCTGGCAATGTTTTTTTGAACTTCAAGTTAGTATTTTCAATTTTTACAACTTGCAGATACCCTGACCTTATGACTTGTGCATCAGCCATATTTCTGATTCTGGCTGCGTAGTGACATGATTCTGTTTGCAGTGCTTTGCCCTCTGGCCCTAAGAAATCTCATCGAGCTGTCTATTTCCTGCTGCCAGATATTCTTGGCTTCTATATACAGAATCTAATTGAATGTTTGAGACCCTGGCAACACCCATTTAAAAAAAATAACCCTCTAATCTACATTTATTTAAAATCTTACACATGCAAACATTCCCTATTGTTTTCCGTCATTATATGGACTTTTTGACTACTGACAGGGGACCTGTATTGTAATGACCCACACATAAGCGATGCAAGACTTTTAGTGGTTTGTGTGAGTGGGTGGGTGGGTGTGTGTGTGTGGGGGGGGGGGGTTATCTCCCTGGGAAAACACACACCTTCATTGACTTTTCCCCTCCTTTACTACCATTGAATACACACATGTAGAACATATACATACTGGATAGAGACTTTATGGTGCATATAGGCACAGTAAGATTACATGGAGAGACGCAGAAAAGAGACAAACACACACACTATTGTTTATTTTAGGGGACTGTTTTCATTCCGTCTGAAGTGGAGTCAGGTTTTCTCTGACTCCAGCCGATAGGCGAGCACACACACCATGTGCACACACACACACACACACACACACACACACACACACACACACACACACACACACACACACACACACACACACACACACACACAGTCTCCATTACACACTGTCAGGAATGCCCACACCTGCCTGGCCTTGCACATCCTATAAGGCAAGTCGGTCCTAAACTTTCCAAAACAGGTATGACATTCCCACACTTCCCACCGCCTAAGACTGTGGTTGAAATCTGTCATGGGATCTAGAAGGTAGAAACAGACCTGTGCATGTACACCGTATCCTTTCACAGACTCATAGGGTCCAGCATGGGATGTAAAAACAGAAAATATTCCTGTTACTCTACAATGGTTGTGTGATGTAAAAGAGTTTTAGAAAAGATATAAATAAATCTACCAATGCTAAACCTAACCATTCTGGGCGCCATGGTGCTCTAGGGTTTTATGGCACTGACCATGAACCACAGTGTTCCTGGTTTGCCTTACGCTGCATTGTGGCATGTTTTTCCCCATGTTTCTCCTTCCTTAATTCCTGTCTGTTTCTACTCTCCAGAAGCTACATGAAAATGACCCCAAAAAATAAATCCAACACCTCATTTTGTTGTAAATTATACTTGTAATATATTTTATAATATTCCTCTCAGCATGCCTATATTACTAAGCCCTAATTTTTTATTGGTGATGGCTGATTTTTCTGTTCATCTTACCAAGAAAATGTACATTTCAGACTTTTAGCTTTGTCAGTCTGTCTGGTTGAGTTAGTGGGTGAGTGGAGGACATGGGTCATTAGCTGTCTGACACTTTGCAGAGACCTTTCTGTATAATGCACCCTAGACCCATGTGTGTGGGTGTGGGTATGTGGGTCCATCAGTCTAGACTGAACTGCGTGGCTGATGGGCTGACTCTGTGATACGCCTCAAAGCACAAAGTTTGCAAGATTCTAAGGGCCAAAAGTTTTTTAAACAATAATTTTTATCTGTAGAAGCATTTTTTCACTTGTGGTGCTTTTAAAATGTCTTTTAAAAGTCTTGTCCTCAGTTTGTCTGGTTACTGCAAGGTCTAGCTTTAACGACTGATTAATGGTACCTGGGGAAAAATATGCATAATTTCTGTGTGCATTCTGTATCATCAGGAATTTGGATTGGTCAAGATACACCCAATTTATAGGACACCAACCTGTGAAAACATTTATTTGTAGTGTGCTTATTTAAAGGAGGTGTTTATGGCACTCAATAGGCGGCACACACACCTGTTTCCAGCCATGCAATGTCCTACAGGAAAACTGATTTTCTACATGACTATGAAGCAACCTTTCTTGATTTAATATAAAATAATTCCTCAGATCTGGTACCCCCCTCATTCTTCAGCCCTTTAAAAGACAGCAGGTCAGATCGCCTTAGGCCCAAACTATGGCCTGACCCCACAGTTCAGCCAGCTAATACAACAGGCTACTTGATCCAGCTAGCTTTCTTTTCCATCTCTCTGGATCTTTCTATCACTTTTTCTATGCCTCTTTCAAATTTTTTTCCCACGGACCTGGTCCCTCTGGGTCTTGACAAAATATATAAAATAATTTAAAAAAAAGTGTGGAGCCCACCTTCACCTTACAACACCTATTATAGAAAGAGGAGGGAAGACAGGAGGGAAAAGAGGGACAGATAGGAGGTGGGAGAAAGGATAAACACACTTAACAAAGGCAGAAATGTGCTCCCAGGGGCAGTTAGTTGTTAAGCTGTCTTTGCCTCTACTCGCAGGCAGGCTCAGCATTGCTCAGGTTACAAATACAGGTCAGGTGTGTGCCTCAGTGAGTGAGAGCGTGAAAGCACTGTTAATGAGTGGTACAATGTGCACTTCAAAGAGGTGTGTGTGTGTTTGTCAGCGTGTGCCAGACCAGCTGTATGGCACAGTGCCGTCTCTGGAGCAAAGCCCGGGCCTAATGTTCAAGCAAAGGCCTCTTAGGAGTCCACTGGGATGTCGTGTGTGTGTGTGTGTGTGTGTGTGTGTGTGTGTGTGTGTGTGTGTGTGTGTGTGTGTGTGTGTGTGTGTGTGTGTGTGTGTGTGTGTGTGTGTGTGTGTGTGTGTGTGTGTGTGTGTGTGTGTGTGTGTGTGTGTGTGTGTGTGTGTGTGTGTGTAAAAAATAGAGTGTTGGACGTCATATTTAATATTGTGAGCTTCTAGAGACTTTCGACTTGTGAACATAAAACACAACTGCACCATTTTGGTTATGTCATAAGGCACATTTGTCATGTAAATCATATAGACCCGTTTTTCAAAGGAGCTGTTGGGATGGTGGGATTTAATGGTTATAGCTTCATGGCTTATTTAACCATATTCTTACCCCTTATTACCTTGACTGTCCTTATTTCTGTCTACCAGTGACCTATAGCCATTTAGTTTTGCTTACAGTTTTTTGCAAACGGCTTTGTAAAGTGCAGTAATTGTTCTTTTTTATTCTTCCTGGTTCACCTCTTCCTCTGTCACATGTATTGGCTGCCCATGAATGGGAAGAAGCAGTTTCTGGCTGTCACTCCCCTTGTGGTGGCTTTTTATCCGCCTTGTCTGCTTGATCAAGAGTTTGTGGACAGTGCGCTGGCACTAGCACTTGCATGCACAAACAGTCACACACCCTTGACACATTACTACATAAGCTCTTTTGTGTGAAGTTGAGGTCAGTTGAGTTTAAAAACTTAGTCATGGGAAAGAGGTCATGTGAAAGACCCTGACGGAGTATATACATTTGGGTGTGTGTCCTTTGTTTTACTTTTATTCTTACAAGAACAGGTTTTTAGACCATGTAAATGCAAAGTGTTGGCAATGTTGCAGTTTTTTTTACAATTTCAATGGTTTGCATTATTGTTTGGGATGCAAACAAAAGTGTATAAAAAAAGTTATAATTTCTCCTAGGGTAATTGAACGAAATCCTAAACATGAATAGTATCGTCCACTTAAAGATGTGTTTCACAGTTGGTATATTCAGACTGAGGGTTAAGGATAAGTGCTGAGTGAGTATGTGAGTTTCCTCCGGTTTTATTTTTATTGGTATGGAAACATCCTGGACAGTACATTATGTCTATTATTCTTGAAGTGAAGTATTTTACAGTTTTTACATTTTCAGCCACTGAAATCAAGTCCATTAGTATCACACTAGTAGCACATTTTTGGAAGTTCGGATTCAAATGAACATTTGGCCAACACAAAACCTTTTTAAAATTCGTTCAGTGTACTGTACTGCCACCGATGAATTGGGACAATGTGCATATAATAAAAAAGTTTTTAGGTTCGAATCCGGCCTGTGGCCCCTTTGCTGCATGTCGCTCCCCCCTCTCTCTCTCCCCCCTTCACACGTATATATCTGTCCTGTCTAAAAAAATAATAAAAAGGGAATAAAAAACCCCGAAAAAATAACCTTAAACAAAAAAAAAAAAATGTGTCAACTGAAGGTGCTCTCAAGAACACTGATAATGTGTGAAGTGTTTTCATGTTTGCACTTGCTGTCACTTTCTCCTTTTTCCTTTCTCTTGTGGGGAAACAGAATACAATAAAGCTCTGGTTGTCTGGGCTTGCTCACCGGAATGCCCTCTCAGCCTCACGCTCACTTTGTTTCCTTTCATGCCCCCCCCCCTCCTCCACTCCTCTTTTGAGCAGCTTCCTCCAGAGTGATTAGTGAGGGCTCAATGAGAAGTGCTCCTCTGATGACGTGTCGTCCTAAGGTGTTGTGTGCACATGTGCCTGCGTGATCACAGTTTACAAATGCTTCACCAAAGCCAATGACACTCATTTCTGGCCTGCTGCATTGAGACCACAAATCAGATCAATATTTTATGTCAGTGTACGTGTGAGACAGCTGTTTGGCTGTGTTGATAGAAAATACAGAAATGTAGCTTTTTTACGTTGCTGCTAGATGTAGTATCTGTTGATGTTTGTGTGAATGAAGGTTGAGGCACATCAGCATTTTTTGATAAGTTAAGTTTTCCCCCATCTACACTGCACACAACCCTTCATAATCCCTGCCCACTGTGGACAATGTTTTTCAAAAATGACACCTTAGGATGGAAAGCCAAAACAGTTTAAAAAA
>NC_045741.1:18786554-18796292 GCF_008692095.1 Etheostoma spectabile | reverse complement strand
AAAACAAAAAAAAAACTAAAGATGCTGTTTAAAATGTATCCGCATCATTGTAGACATGGTCTAAGACTTAGTCAACTGATATGCTTTTTGGAATATGGGGGTGGTTTTGTGCAGTGACATAGTGTGCAGACCTCTTTCCCTTACACACACTCTTACATATGACCTTTTATGAATTTGAATTACTTCCTCTGTTGTTCTATTTCTCCTCTGTTTTGTTTCTCCATCTACACCTCTTTCTGTTGTCGCCACGCTTTATTTCACTCCCTCCCACACTGCCTTGCTTCTATATCTCTCATTTCTGTCTTTTTGTCTTTTGTTTCTCTTTTTCCCCACACTTTTCTTGCTCTTTTTTACACTCAACAATCCTAATCTTTCTGCTACAATCTTTTTTAGACTCTGAATTAAATAGACACTAGTTAGTCAGCAGTGTCACTCTGTAAACTAAGGAGTGTTTTTTTTCCCACGGAGGAAACCTCAGGCTGCAGAGTTGCTGCCAAATAATCTATTTTCTTCCTGGGAGCATCAAGTACACAAACAGTATAGAACCACAGTTGTCATAACACTGGCACAGTTGAAGCTGCCCCTCCTGCATTTTATCTAATATTTTCAAGTGACTTGACTTTTCTATCACAAGGCACCCGAAAACATCTGTAGGCCTAAATGTCTTGATAATTTCTTTCCACTTTGTTTGATGGCATTTTTTTGTTCTGTGGTCACCACTAGATTATTAAAGTTACCAATGTTTCAGTATGAAAGACATTTATTGTCATCAGATCTGGAAACTGCCCATATATAGTTTCAATTCAGTTAGAATTTGATCACCCAGATCCTGTTTTCTTTTGAACACTACATTCAGTTGTTGCCAATCAACTACTTAGTTTCACAGTCTAGCGTTTGACTTTAATACACTGTATTGCTCCAGTTGTCAGCTTCTTTTCTCTTTCACACAGTCATACTTGCTCTTTACTCTACTCTGACTGTCTTTAACCTTATCCTTCTCTCCTCACAAGACAGATCACAGGAAGCATGACTGATGTTAAGCATGTGACCTCTCTCTGTTTTGTTGGTAAACTCTTCTGCATTTACTTGCTCTTTACGTCTCCCTCTCCCGCTATCATAGCTCCCCTGTTTCTTACTGTCTGTTGTACTCTGCTGTAAACTGTCAATATTTTTTTTTTAACTTCTGCATAAGACAGCAGTTACTTTCACCCCTGCTCTTCTTCCTCTTCATATTCACCTCACTTCATCAAGACTTCAAAGAGGCATCTGCCCCCATTTACCAAAGTTGTGACCTGCATCTCTTTCCACTTTCCTACATTCTTACTCCACCAAATATCTTACATTAAAGTTGTTGATAACATTTAGACAACATTACCTGTTGTTGCATTGAAAGTCAGGTTTAGTTGGCTAATGAACCTTCTGCAGGTGATTTGTCTGCTTTTGAATAGCGTCCCTAGATACAAACTCAGGAAATATATCCATTGAACAAAAGGAAACAAGGAAAAAAGGGCTGTATGTATCAGATGGCAACAGGCGATGGCAAGGGTGTTACAGAAATAAAGCTATGAAGGGGAATGTGAAGCTACCTTTCATTCTCTTCAGGGAGGAAGAGAGAAAGAGAGTGTTTGGGGAAAATAGGAAAGAGAAGGATGGATGTGCTTCTGTTCCCATGTTTCCAGCACAGTGTGGCCACCAGGGACCCATTGCTGTGATCCTCCTGTCACTTGCACACATGCCATGATCTGCCATAGATTAAGATGAGGTTATAGGAAAACCATATACTGGAGGTTCGGCGTTTGCTCATGTCATGACCATACATTCCTAGGTCAGTTCAACCCTCTTCTGATTTATTGTTGTATTGTTAACTAAAAGGCATTTTGGATCTTGTTTATTAAACAGTTCCTGGGGCTGAGAATATGTTGTTAAGATAGGACACACTTTGTTTCCAATTAGACTCACTTTAAGAAGTAGAACACAATAGAGCCTGACCGATATAGGACTTTTAAGGCCAATGCGGATACAAATATTTGGTTATTTAAAAATATGATATTCCGATATATTGGCCGATATATATTAAAAAAGAAAAAGAAAAAATCTAGAAACGCTTAACACTACATAAACACATTTCCCTAACATTAGTTATTTGTAGTTATTTCAGTTCTCACTAAAATAATATAATAATAATTTGTTTTGTCACAACAGAACAGAGGAACATCAAAATATGTTAAAGTTCTGATAAATAAAACACGAAAAAAATACAAACTTATGATATGAAACTCAAAGTCCTTTAAACAAAAACACAATAACCAAAAAAAACTGCTGTAGCCAAGTTGTAGAGCACCCTCTGGACACACTATGCAACACTCACAACATGGTTGACCATCCGTTTTCTTTTTTCTTTTTTTAAATATTCATTTATCAGAAAATGTTTCTTTTTATCGGCCATTATGAATACTGATAGTTTGGGAAATGACTAATATTGGCCTGCCGATATATATTGGTCGGGACACACTATAAAATGTGTTACCTGTATGCAGTTATGAAAATAATTCAGAGCCTTTCTTATTTACACTGGCATTTTTCAGTATTTAGGATCAATGTAGAGATTAACTAGTTCTTGAAATTCTCTAGTGTAGTGATGGTACCTTTATAAATTCTGTAGCACTTTAAGGCACAAGTACTACTTCTGTTTGCCTTTGCAAGTAAAACACCTGCAGTCCAGTGACTCCAGCCTATGGGCCCTAACAGGCCAAAGGAATTCCAGGTGCCTTTGCTGTCTCCTCAGTTCAGTGTTATATGGATGTGACAGTGTGTGGGGTCTAGAGCAGCTGGAAACATGTATTTACCCGAGGGCAGCAGAGGGAAGAGGAGACCTGGCCTGTCTTATCTCCGTCTGTCGTCTTGTTTGATTCGACTGGTTTGGGGTCAGTGCTATGTCAAGAAGGGACTGAGAGAAGGTGATTCAAAATGGATCCTTTACATTTAGATCCAGGTATCAACAGAACTGGATGTGTGCATGCCTTGTGCGTTTGTTTGTTTTGTGTGCTCAGGTCGGCTAACTTGGTCCACACACCTGTGGCCGATTTGGCAGAGGGGAGTTTCTCTAAGGGATTATGACAGGACCTCGGTTTAAACCAGACTTGTCAGCCTCACATCCCAGGCCCATGTCGTTTTTCTAGATTGATTGCCACTTAGCCTCAGCAGCACAGGGCTCCTTTTAACTGTAAAAGGTGAGCCTTGGAAAATTTCAGCCTTGACTTTCTGTGATTTACACCACAAGTCATAAGTAGACTTACTGTCTCAGACCTGTTCATTTGTAAGAATGGTTTTAGGAAATGATGGTGACCGTTTACTGTTATATTTGGATGATAAATTTAAGTTAGATTATGTTCATCATCATTTAATTTTGGAGCTCTTCCCTCAGTAAAACCCATCAGACCTAAAGCTAAACCCACCATCTTTCAAATTTTTGTCACCACTGTGCTCATCTTTATAACTCCCTGTACTAAATTCTTGTCTGGCCCTTCAAAGGCACAAGCAATGCTTGGCAATAAACCCTGCCCTTCACAGACCAACGACAATTGTCACCTGGCTCTTTCCAAGGATTCTTCCCTGTTTTTTTTGCAGTTTTTGTTTAATCTGCCCTGTGGCTGACCTCAAACTTTGACCTGTTCATGCCTACGTATGTTTCTCCCAGGTTGGGCTGCTCACTCCCAGGCATCTGTTTTCTAGATAAGAGCCGTGAGTGCAAGGGCTGATTCATTGCTCTGTCACTGACATGGCGTTTAGGCCGTAGACATCCATGCTCTCACCGTGTCCGCGTCCCCTATGGCCCAGTTTTTATAGCATGACAATCCAGATTTAGTGACAAATCAAGCAGCATGCTGAGGAAAAAGGCTTTTCTGTTTGTTACATTAAGAGATCAGCTTTCACAGAAGGAAACTGCACAGTGTTAACGTGTTTAGTGTCCCCACCTACACTGTGACCCTGGCTGTCATGAGATATAAAAAGTGTATTCATGAATGATGACAGGTTTAGACAGGAACCAAACCCTCCGTCGCACTCTCTCAAGTGACCATGCTATGAATTGTCAGTAGAAAACATTAAGAGCTGCATGCTAAAGTAGCCTTAACCTTGGCACCAAACTTTGTACACTGATATCTTTCTGTTGCCACTTTTTAATAACCGCCACCATTTCTTTACAGGAGAGTGGCCATCTCCCATAGTGAGAGGATTACTTTTTTCTATCTCACAGTAAATTGCCTCCCTGTCCTCTCCCTCTCATCTTTTTCTCTCCTCTGTTCTCTCTCTCTTCTTGTCCAGCCGGGCCACGCAGTTTCACAGTCTAATTACAGGTCAATTAAAGGCTTTGTGGCTCAGCCCTCCTGCCAACGCTTCGGCCGTAGCAGGCTTAGGGGACTCGAAAGAGTGAGAGTGAATGAGATATCATTTCATGTGGCGATCAGCCGAGAGAAGGCCTTGAAAGAGGGAATTTGGGGGAAAAGGCTCCCCTCTCTTTCTCTCAATGGGCAAGAGTCCCTCCATCCTCGCCAACCCACACAACACCCAGGATCTTAAAGAAGGGGCCTCTGGGATAGAGGCCAGAGGATTATGGGAATATTCATGACCAGATAAAGGGGTGAGCGGTTGAATGACTGTGTTTTGGGGCTCATCTCTTAGGTAAACAGGAGCCTAAATGGAGTTTTAGATCGCTACTCCCACTGCTCAGTAAGGAACAGGCAGTGGTGACTCTGTCCACTGTTTTTTTGTTGCATTTCCACAGCGCAGAGAAAAGAAAGCCTTGTTGTGGCCTTTTCTCCGCTTTTACTGCTGTCTTTCTGTGGCAAACAGATGGTGTGGGGGGAAAATATCTGTTTCTCACAGTTTTTATCCACAGAATATTGGCTTTTCTGAAAGACACCATTCACATTTACCGGTGGCCTCCTGGGCTCCTAAAAGCTGCTGAGGGCTCATTTTAAAGTCATTAAGCTTCCGCTGTAGGGGAATGATTGATGGGTTTTGCTGTTCTCATCTAGGTCTTCTCTCTAAAATGTCATGATGGAGCTTTAATTGCACAAGTAGCCAGGCACAGGTAAAACTAAAGCTAAAATGTATATTAGGATAGGTGGAAGGTAATTTTCCCAACATTGTGACACACATAGCGGCATGGTTCCCACGGGTCATTGGAATCACTGAAAAAAAGATTTTGAAATAGACATGGGTCATTAAAAACTTTAATTTATATATTTTGTGCAAGAATAAAGTGTTCTTTTGATACATTTTTTACTTTACGTTAGTAAATAGGCTATACAATGTATTGCTGTACAAGAGACCACTTAGTCGGCCTCACTGTAACCCACCATGACTGAGAAGTGTTCACACATCATTCAATCCTGTCTTTTTATTTGTCTATGAGCTCCTGTAAAGCCTGCTGGTCCTCATTGTAAACATTCTCAGTATTGCAGTAATTCACCTTGATCTGTGTCTATGTAATGTTTGGTCCTTGAATTTGAGGGAATTGGGCCTTGGCCTTGGACCTTGAAAAAGTCCTTAAAACTGATGTTAAGAAGGTGTGGGAACCCTGCAGGTTTTGTTTTGTGCTTGTTGGTCTTCCTGTGCATTCTTGGTAGTCCCCCCAAATGTTGTTTTGTGGAGTTTGTTTTTTAATTATATTGAGGTGATGTGGGTGTTGAGACTTAGAGCATAAAAAAGCATTTTAATGATCAAGCAAGTTGCATTTTTTTCCATGCTGTACTGATGTCAGCCTGAATGTGGCCCGAGGATAAAGGGTGTCAAATGTACAAAGTGTAAAGCTTTCTGAGGCAAATGAGTGACTTGTGATTTTGGATTGCAAAAAAAAAATGTTTCTCAGTGTCTCTGCCAAAAAGTTGGCAGGGTCCTTAATGTTTGACCCATGTTAAGCGGTCTGCATGTAAATCACAGAGGCTCCACAGATCACCTTATCCTCAGCCACATCTTAACCCGCTTTGAAGCTTGAGCCAGGGGATTCCCATGTTTTGATGATCTGACAGTCCATACCCTCCTCTCCTGACACACCGACCAAAACTCCACCCCTGTACCTCACATCTCTTTTTCTTCAGGTCAGACAGATGTTGGTAATTCTGCTCTGATTGGCTTGGATGGAGCTGTGTTGTTCTGTGGTCAGGGCACGCAGCCCACACGGCTGAACTCTGTCAGTTGCCTTTGAGCCGTGCCCTGCGGTGGGCTGGGTGTCGGAATGGCGTACCGCAGGGTTATGTTTCATTCAACCCCACACCTGCTGCAGTGACTTGTCAGCGTGCCCCTCGGCAGGCCCTCTTAATGCCTCCATTAGGTGTTGTAATCTCCCCCTAACGCCCTGCCATTTTGCCTGAGTGTGTTAACAGAGTATCAAAGGCCAGGGATTTTTTTTCTTGCCACCTGCCAGCGGTGAGTGTGTAGGAAGCTGAAAAGAGGTGGCATTAGGGTGGTTTTGTCTTTGTCTCTTTCAGGGCCAATCTTTTCTTGGCTGTCAGTTAATTTTCTCGTGTGTGTGTGTGTGTGTGTGTGTGTGTGTGTGTGTGTGTGTGTGTGTGTGTGTGTGTGTGTGTGTGTGTGTGTGTGTGTGTGTGTGTGTGTGTGTGTGTGTGTGTGTGTGTGTGTGTGTGTGTGTGTGTGTGTGTGTGTGTGTGTGTGTTCTCCACACAACTCTGCTGGTGTTTGAGCACGTGTGTGGGGGTGAGCCTGCATCTCTCCTAATAGCGTGTGCTTTTCATCCATTAGGAAAAGGATATCTCAGCAGCCGTGCTCCCATCAAAAGGGGGCTGCACACAGGCCCACAAGTATGATATTTAGTTTCACTCCAAAGCACGCACACAGTTATCACCTTTGTGCCGACCTGAAATGGACACTTAGGACACTGTTGCTCTGCGGTCCAAACCACAATGATTTATCTCCCCAAAAAACCGGGAAGTCTTTCTTTCGGTGTTTTCATTGGGCCTTTTCGTAGAAACAAATCGACAATAGGTTACCTATGGATCTCGTGTGGCTGATTGATCAAGATAGAGCAGTGCTAGTTTGTTCTTCAGAGCCGGTGTTTGAGTTTGTGCTTGGGGCAGATCCAGACAGATTAGCGAGGGTGACAGGAAAGCTGGAGAGCAAGCCAGGTCTGGAGGTGCAGCTGGCATTGGGAGCCACGGCTTCCTTTTCTCTGTGTGGGCCCACAGACTTCCTTCAGCCACTGTTTAATCAGCGATTAAGAGCGCCTAAGATGGCTCGCTCATCTCGTGTGACAGTACATGTTGGGTGGAAGGATTGTTCGTCTTTTGCAGTCTTCAGTCAATAGGAGTGTAATCATGAAAAGAAGTGGCTGATTGTTTTTCCAGTAGATTTACCCCCTTTCATGTGAAATGTTGTTGTTATGGTATCTCCCTCTGTCCATTAGCAATGTGTCTGTGAGGTACATACCATGAGGAGGGGAGGGTAAGAGCTTTGGTGTGGTCTATGCTAACTGGGAAGGGGTACACACGCCTCATCATCAGATGTGTGAGGGTCTGCCTTGAGGTTTTGCTGTCACTGTCAGAGGGGACTATCTGGTGTTTTGGTGAAAAATGTGTGGAAGGAATTTCTATCTGTACAAGTATACGGTAGGGATGGGGAATATAGTTTTATATATTTAAAAAATATATTTTTCCATTTACAGAACAGATTTATAACCTGCTACCCATCCTGATGTTGCTTCATTAGTACTCAATATGTTTTAAAGGAAACTAGTTAATGCTTTAAAAAGAATCAAAAAAAAAAATCAATGGAATTGTTTAGGGTTGCAGCTATCAGTTATGTCCACTGTCAATGGATTTGTTGATTAGTTTCCCGATGATCAATTAATCATTTGATTTACCGTATATAATGTAAGAAAAAAAATGTACATCACTGTTTCCATGAGAACAATTTGTTGTTTTGCCTTGTCAGACTTACCCGGGCTGCGAGCAATGATTTTTTTTAATTGATGATTTATCTAACAATTATTTTTTCATTAAATCCATTATTATTGTCTATTAAACATCAGAAAGTAGTTTTTGAAAAAAAGCTCATTGCAATTTCTTAGAATCCAAGCTGGCATCCTCAAATATCTTGTTTGGTCTGACCAACAATCAAAAACCAAAAGATATTTAAAAGGAAAAAGCTGCAAATCCTTACATCTGAGAAGCTGCAGCCAGAGAATGTTTGGCTTTTCTATTTGAAAAATACTAAAAGATTACTCAAGTACCAAAGTGATTGCTGCCTTCTGTTGATCAAATAACTAATTGTTTCAGCTATTGGAAAAAGAAAAGCAAGAAGAATTCTTGGCCTTTTTTTCTTAAAGAAGGACTTAAACACAATTCTTGCCAATTGTCTGTCGGTTGACAAATTAATTAATTAACATTGCTTCTGTTCTGGAAGTGGGTTTTTGTGTATTTATCGGGGGTTTGACTAACCAGCCTACTCTGTGTGCTTTTCTACAGAAAAAGTTCGTGAGATCCAGGAGAAACTTGAAGCCTTCATCGAAGCTCTTCACAAGGAAAAATAAGAGAACCGGGTATTTGTCTCTACTATGTAGTAACAGTTACCTTTACTGAAGTGGTCATCAATCAAAGCACTTATTATTGGAATATGAAATGAACAATTGTTAAATAATAGTTTTTAAATTGTTGTAGCAAGATCCTAAATCTGTACTGGCAATGGGAAAGTGGGCGTGTATCGTATGTAAATGTGACCGGTTGTTTCTTTTCTCCTTTTCTTAACAGAACTATTGGAAGTAAATGTACCAACAGAAAAATGCACTGAACTAAATCTGTAAATGACCGTTCTCACCCCCTGCCCACACCACTCGCCTGACTTTAACACCTGCGGCTTGGCTTTATGTCCCCCTTTGGACCTGAACTAGAGGAAACCGTTTTCAAGCTTTCTCTTTGATTTTCCAATTTTTACGCTATTTTTTTCTCTTGTGACTGTCTTGCATCAAGAGGAGGGGGACTTCTGCACAGAAGCCCAAACACAGTCAGATCAGGAGGAAAATGAGAAGTGTGCACAGACAACTGACCTCTCATTTTTAATAAATGAGGATTGTGTGATTGTGCACATGTTAATCTTGCCAGGTATTTTTTTTTCAGCTGATTGTGTCTGTACATGTGATTAGAAGAGTGTCTTCACTCTTTGTACAAAGAAACACTATTGGCTGATAGGTGAAACCACCTTGAATTTCATACCTGGTTCTCCTAAAATACACCACGATACCCAACTGGTACACAAGAAATAGTCTATTTAACATTTAACAGTTTTTGTAGTTGCTCTTCAAAGCACTTAAGTTATCCCTCCAAGCTGCAGCTATACTCTACAGGTCTATGTACCCCTAAATGAGACAGTGTTTAGTTCCTGCAGGTCATCCCCTTAAAGCTAAGAAGAATAGAAAGCCACTACCTAGTTCAATATCCAACTTCCCTCCCATCAACACTCCCCATTGTAACACCACAACCACCACTCAATAACAGGATACGATCAGCTCTGAAGGTGCTGGAAAGAATATTATGTATAGATATATTTCTTATTATTTTGATCTAATGGGGTTTATTTGACAATACTATGTGTATATGTCTGCCAAATGCACATAACACCCTGGTCATGCAACCTTTTGTCTCCGTCTCTGTGTTTGTGATGTTTGCACTTCCATCATTGCACATTAGCATATAATCTATACTCTCCCCATGTTACAACTGACAG
>NC_045741.1:18784719-18786544 GCF_008692095.1 Etheostoma spectabile | reverse complement strand
AACTTCCAAAAATAATATAAGGATACCCACTCAATAGATTAAAACTGTAATTAAACACGACTTCAGAATGCTTCTAGATAGTTTAGACATATTAAATTAATTAGTGCTGCAGTTTTTTAACTGATAAATATCACGTTGTTATACCTATTTCTGAGGTTTAAGACCTCATTACTCAATAGCCACATTGCGTCATCACTTAAAGATGTCATAATTGTTTAAAAATGCACTCTCTTCTCTATAGAGTTAAATTTCATATGATTTTCAAAAGCTATGAAACTATCTGTCAGTTGTTAACACGTCTCCACTTACACAAGGGAAGGTGGGATCAGCTGATGTGTTTCCATACTGCACCAGGTTTGATGTCCGTTTTATTTGGCACAGTTATGTCTCATACATGTACACAGCACAGGTGCGCTTGCAATTATTCACTTTTCCTCTCCTGTCTGTAAATGGTCATTAAGATCTTCTTGCTGTTCAGGGATGAGATCAAACACCCAGAAACCAAGGGAAATAGTTATCTCCCTTTGTAATGAACAGGAATTATCCTCAAAGTTAAGAAAAAAGGAAAACATTTAACATACTGATGGGTTAATTTTAAACTGAAAGTGTATGCTTTTTGTCAACTCACTGATTATTCTACAAGTCATTGTCCAGTACCGGATGTTTCCACATGGCTCCCAATCTTGTGCTTCTTCCTTATTCTCATCTAGAACCTTTTATCTCACAGCCACCTCCATCATTTGGACTACTCTGACTCTTTCCATCACCCACATAGATATCCACTTACTTGTCCCAGCTTGAAAAACGGTCTGATGCTTGACCGAAAGAGGGGTGAGAGACTGCTTTACCCCTATCCACTCATTCATGTGTATATGGGTATAAATATATATATAATAAGCCGTGCATTTTGTACAGGTACAGTTAATGGAAAGTCATGGAGCTACTGTCATGTACAGCACGTGTATTCAGAGTGAGCAACTTGTGTAACATAATCTGTGAGTTGGTTAAAAAAAAAAATATGTTTTATGTTGTAGAAAGTAATGTTTGCATGGTGTACCCCATCAGATGTGCTTTATTTATTAAAGAAGAAAAAAATGGAAAATAAAATTGACGTGAATAAAAAAGACTTTTTTCAGGACGTGTTAGCTTGTCAAGTTAGTGGTAAACCCATTCGCACATTTAAAGCGGCCTGCTGTTGAGTGCATTGTCATCCAACCAGTGAGAAACTCAACTAAAATGTTGACAACAATTTCATCTCAAAGTCCACTTAGTAGCTCTTGTGGCGCTTCTGACCATATATGATCTTTACCAGCATATGAAGGTTTTCCAAGCCTGTTAAAGACTTCTTCTCCATGTCTGCTTAAAAATCAAGGTACGAAGATCATTCTTGACCTTGAAAAAGTTGACCGCTGACAAATCAATTATTCCTTTTAATTTCTGAGCCGACATGACGTCAATAAATCTTTGGAAAACATGAAAAATTAATTAACCAAAACAACCAAAAGCATCTTGTGGTAAGATTGTCTCATCAACTGCCAATAACAAGGTTTAAGAATTAACAGTGAAACTTGTAATAAAACAAGACAAAGAGTCAACCGCCAAGCTAGGGTAGATGCTAGATGATACCCAGTGAACGTCGACACAGGTTTACTGCGCAGACATTAGCACAGTTATTTAAACCTTGCTACCATGTGACATGATCCAGCGTCTCCCCCATGCATGCTAACTTCAACAGTGTCTTGAGATAAATGCTAACATGCTCAGAATGACAATCTTTTTGCATACTTAAATACTAAAGTATTATATATATATATATATATATATA
>NC_045741.1:18782971-18784709 GCF_008692095.1 Etheostoma spectabile | reverse complement strand
TATATATATATATATATATATATACTAAAAAATACACATTTTAAAATCTGCCCCCGATGATGCTGCTTGCACAAGTCCTCTGGGTTCAATGAATGTCTGTAGAAAATTCCGTGGTAATCCATTCAATAGATGTTTAGTTATTTAAAGTCATGGCAAGTTATAGGCAATCACCTTTGATTCATTGTTTTCCTTTCATCCTTGGAGAGTTGTGTTGCCTGTATGTGTGTTTATTTTAATACAAGTGTGCTGTTGTCCTACAGTTGGTTGTATCTGGATGCAGTGACCTGATTGCTCATGTGATAAGGCCTCTGCTCCAGGTCTGTGCAAACCCTCGGAGTACTTAACTCCGCAGGCTGTTATCTCAACCCTGAGCAGGCTGAAGACACGTTGCAGCCTGAGGCAGAAGCTAGCGAGAGACGGCAGGCAGCTAAGGGCTTGCCTGACTGATTAATAAGTCAGAGTCCAGAGGTCCTCCACTCCTGGGCATCCTCTCTTCTTTCACAAGAGCGTGGTTGTTACTTCATCTCCACATTGCTCAAAGGGAAGCAGAGTGGGAGGGGAGGATGTACAGGGGGCAGGCCTCATCCTCACTACCATCACCTGAGGCTTTACACATGGATATAACTGCCTCACGTCAACTTTCTATTTTCTGTGTGGCTATTATATTCCCCTGTTTTCTCAAAAACAAGAGAAAAGAAGCAAACAAATCCTAATGACTTTGTAGCAGCCGAGAAAAGAGGGGGAAAAGTCAACCTCCAGCAGAAGGCCTTTGTGTTATCAGATAGCCATGTTGTGGGAGGAGGGAGGCCGGCCGGGACACACTATACACCATTAGCATCTGCAAAGGCCGTCACGTTGACTAATAGCCAGTGCCACAACGGCACAGTGGTTCAGTTTGTGTTTTCGCTCAATCCCCATTATGTTGGTGACACAAAAGCAGCCGGGCCAGACTTTTCAAATGTGCCACAGCAGCGGACGTGCACAAAGCTTCATTTCTAGTCTTTCTTAAGAAAAAGAAAGGGCCGATCTTGTTGCTTCGTTTCTTTAATCCCCCACCTCATCACACAGACACATTCTGGGTGTTTTGGCAGGGGGTGTGGCGGGTCGGTATATGATGAAAACTTTGAATAAGTCTTAGAAAAGGGCAATAAATTGTGAGGATGGGCGTTTTTTGGCGGTAGCAGGAGTGTAAGCATTTGTTTGCCTTCTTGTTGGCGACACTGGCTTTGTTCTCATCTTTCTGTCCCCTCTGTTATTGAGCCGTGTGTTGTGGGAGAGGCACAGATTCTGGCAACCAGATTAACGTAGGTCTACGTGGCCGTCAATGTACTTTGACAAGTTGGCTAGTTGGCACTGGATATGTGCTTTAAAGGAGGTGGACATTTACCAAAAGTATAATGGTTTAAAAAGTCCACTTTAAAGATTGTGTAATAAATCATTAAAACTCATAAGCTACAAGTGCAAGATGGGTAAATATGTATACCTTCATATTGGAGAGTGGAGTAACACGCAACCTTTCAGAAAATCTGAATTTATTAAGCTCTAAAAGTAAATCATCCAATGTAAACAATTGTGTCTAAATTCAGATTTTGATAGAAATGACTGTTTAAAATCCATTAAAACATTTGAGTCCTACATATACACAATATTTTCTGTGACGGTTCAAACTGTTTTGGAGAGATGTTCTATATTATTGTGGGCGGGACTCAGGTGGTCAAAGGTGATGTCATGTATTTCT
>NC_045741.1:18775095-18782961 GCF_008692095.1 Etheostoma spectabile | reverse complement strand
GATTGACCAATCAGTTTAGCATGTTGAAGCACAATAGCTCGGTTTTTGATTGTTTTCATAAATGAGAACAATTTTTAGCTAAGTTTAATTTGCAGTGTTGCATATTTTGTATATTTAACGGAAAATATTTTATATTTAAGCCCCCAATCCTCATGTTTTGGGAGCTTTAAAGACTTTCTCCTGCTTTCCTTTCAAATTATTATTTTTGCATGCATGTAAACCCATGCTGTTATTTATTTATTAGTCTTATAAGACCACTGAAGCTCCATGATGAATTGAGCAAAAGAGCACTTCATCCCAGAATGGCCCAGTTTGGTCCTGTGACCATAACAAATACTGAGATGAAATATTTGAGGAAAAGACACTAATTTGGCCTATGAGAGTCATTATCAGCACTCCAGTCAACAAGTGCAGAAATACAGTGGATGTAAATCTAACACTTTACGCCCCGGGAGACAAACTGCCACTGTTGAATAACCACTGATGAATCTTATCAGAAGCTTGTTGGAGCGACAGGCTTCCTTCTCCGTTTCAGCTAACAAAACCTTCTACTGTCCCCGGGGCCCGCTGCTTTCTGCCCTGCAGAGAATAGTGTCACAATTGGCCTTTGTGTTCATTATGTTAGAGGCATCTTCCCATTGCGCTGTGGGGTCCCTTCCAATGCTGAATTAGGCCCATGGGGATTTTAGCCAAGTCACAGAGGTCAGTGACCCTTCTTGTCACACCCCCAACACACACACACACACACACACACACACATACACACATACACACACGCACACATATACATATATATGTATAAATACACACACACACACACACACACAGAGAGCCCTGTTCTTATTCTGTGTGAGCTATAAATTAGGGCAGCACTTCAATTTTAGGAATTAAAGGAGGCTCGACCGTGTGAATCCTGTGGTGTGTGTGTGTGTGTGTGTGTGTGTGTGTGTGTGTGTGTGTGTGTGTGTGTGTGTGTGTGTGTGTGTGTGTGTGTGTGTGTGTGTGTGTGTGTGTGGTTCTACAGGGGTGGCCAGGCAGAGGACCACTGAATGTTCTCACCATTCAAGTCTGACGTCCACCCTTAAAGAATCTATAACATGACCTCATCGTCTCACAGGACGTCATAAATGAATCAGCTAATTGTGGCGGGGGAAAACCCATTAATCATCAACCTCATGGTGGGTCTAGATTTTCCTTCTAATTCCACAAGATGCAGGGTGTCCGCTTAAACACCGAATTGCCTGCCGCACAACAGAAAACCAAACAAGACACAAATTTTCATCAGACTGATGCTTAAAATATCACATTGAAGATTTGCCCCCACATCTGAATCCCCGTTTGGTTATTAGTGTGAACAACTAAAACAATGCATGAATGAACAATTCCCCAAATACCTACCTGGACTACTGAATTGGATCCCAAAATACAGTGTATCTCTAAAAAACATTACCGCTATTTTTTAACATATAAAGAAGGGATCCCACACACGTCTGCAGATAACAACTACTTATTGACAAAACAGGAGATGTTTCAATCTGATGAGGATCTTCCTCAAGTCAAAATATCGTCAGTGCAGTATCCTGTATTGGTCCTATATCAATATGGGTTGTCCCATCAGGTGGCTTCTTCAACAAACCTCTCCTTTGAGACTTATACCAAAGAGAAGGAAATCTTTATTTTGAATGCTCAAATGTGACAATAGTCACCTGCAACAGGCATCCTTTCTGTCGCTCGCTCAGCTAAATCAGTGTTAGCATGCAGAACTAAGCACAAATGAAAACAAAGCCAAACAGCTGATTTGATTATACTTTGGTTAAAAACAATGTTTCAAAAATACTTCTACTGAAATGTGTCCTAAAACGAGCAAGAAAAGTGTAACCAAACTGAGCTTGCAGTTTAGACGCTGGCATAAAGACTGTAACACTTTGAGGAGTTCGGTTTAAGGCATACCGACCTCCCCAAGATGACGGGTAAAGTGCGACTTGAGAGATGAAATACTGAAACAGTGGGTGAAGAAAGCAAAGGTGTGTGTGTGTGTGTGTGTGTGTGTGTGTGTGTGTGTGTGTGTGTGTGTGTGTGTGTGTGTGTGTGTGTGTGTGTGTGTGTGTGTGTGTGTGTGTGTGTGTGTGTGTGTGTGTGTGTGTGTGACAACCGAGCTATGGGAGCGTTCCGCTGCAGAATGGAGTTGTGCAAAGTTGCCATGGAAAAACTGATCGTCGCACAAACTGTTTCTTAATCGAGTGGAGGTCTTAGTAAGTGGGAGGGATTCTGAGTTTTTAGCACAAGAAGCGTCTCTGCGTTTGCATGGATTTAGTGGGATTATGTGGACATTCATGGCAACCAGTGAGGCCAGCAGGTGAGGTCTGGGCTCAGCTGCCTTAGCCTTTAGGTAAACACAGAGAAGGGTTGCCAGATCCTGGCTGCGTTGCCTAGCTGATATTGTATCTGTCCAAACTACTTACGTCAGTCAGGCTGATCTGCCTACTCCTGCAGAGTGGCGCTGACAGGGGGCTGCTTGTTGCCGCATGGGAGACACTGAGGACAGGCTTTCATCGTCTAAGTGCCGCAGTGAGGCCGGACCAAAAACGGTCTGGTGACATTACTTGACTGGCTATCAATAGTATCTTAGCAGGGGCTAAAACCAAAAGCAAACATGCAGTGAGCCTGAGTGTGAATGTTTGAGGCAAGGCTCTGTCACTTTAGGAGCATCGTGTGTTGACGCAGAGCAGAAATAACAACAGGCCTGGTAAAGTGATCAAGTTGTGAGCTTTTGTCTCTTTTCAGAAAGTCCTGATCTGATTTTCACTGAGCTTATACTTTTAATTAGATTTGCATTTTTAACATGCCTGTTTTACATGTGTTTTTGGACTTAAACAGTAAAACAGGCTTATCTAAATGAATAGTTCAGTGTTTTCTGCCTGACACCACATCAGATTAAGACAAGGGAATTGCCACGTTACATATTTAGTGCTGTCAGGAATTCTTGCACATTTGCCTCACAAAAACTGTTTTTCTTTCACATGACCTTTTGTTGAAAACGTTG
This sequence comes from Etheostoma spectabile, assembly GCF_008692095.1. NCBI lineage: Eukaryota > Metazoa > Chordata > Actinopteri > Perciformes > Percidae > Etheostoma > Etheostoma spectabile. The sequence continues at coordinate 18,779,918 of NC_045741.1, read as the reverse complement.
AATGTAAGATAAGAAGAGATTTCAGAAGATGTTGAACTGAATTATAAACAGCTCTGAGAAGTTTGGGAAAATGAACATGTAGCATGTCTTCCAGAACACCTTGTCCTGATTTACTGATGTAAAGCTGTAACACACATGGAGGAGTGAAAGTGAATAAATAGCTGAATGAATATAGAAACTATAATGTTTCTCTGTCTTTCAGTGTCTCCATTCCTAATGAGGTTCTACTAACACTGGTCATGGATTTGGGCTTTCCTGGTGTTCGTTTGATTGTTTGTTCATCTGTACAGAGTTTAAAACTAAACTTTAAAACATTTAAAGTGAAATCCATCTCTGTGGCACCCTATCATCATGTCATCATTGTGTTCCTTCTCTGCTGCAGTCTCTCTGTTTGTTCACCTGCCGGTCAGTCGTGCCCAGCCTGAAAGGCCACAGCTTCGCCCCTCTGACCTCCTGACCCCGTGCAGCCTCCACACGCCTCCTCTCTGGACCAGCAAATATTGAACCAGTCAGTCAGGGTTTCTCTGCTGTTTAACTGTTGCTGGAGAACAGCTTTACCACCACTAGACAACAGCAACAGCACGCCAGGGCAGACCCCTGTGTGTGTTTGTGTGTGTGTGTGTGTGTGTGTGTGTGTGTGTGTGTGTGCGCATGTGCGTGTGCGTGTGTGTGCACACACATGGTTTGAGCAAGTGTCTGGGTGTTTAAGTGATACACAACAATTGGCTACACCAACTGGAATTTTTTTTGATTGCTAAACGACAGTGGGCACAACTGAAGCTACACGTACAAAACTCTAACTACAGCCTGTACAGTCACCGGAGCTAAACAGTTCACATTTCCTGCAAACTCACTCCAAGCAACACAACTCGTACCACACGTCTCAAAACAGGATCAGTGCAGCAAACACTACGAGCAGTCCTAACTGAGACAACACACACTGTCACTCAGAACACACTGAGAGTAAAATCACTAGCACCAAAAACCAATAGATAAAATTCTAACTTTCTTATCTTTACAGTTTGTACAGTTTGAGTGACTTCACATTACTCATTTGTTTCTTTAAAGAAAAGATATAAATTTTATGTAATATAACGATTTTTACGTAAGATAATGAAGAAGGAACAAAAAGCAGCAGTTTGCTTCAATACAGTATTTTGTCTCTAGTAATTTATGGAATTACTGTAAAAAAAAATAAAAAAAATAAAATAAAGGTACATAACAGTAACATAGAATAGTGTGACTAATCTTGCCTCTTTCCAGCACTATGCTGCAAGTTTTCTTCATCACATTGGATGTCTGCATCATCTCTAAATGCTAATGAATGTGGTGATTTCAACGCTTTCACCTTCATTACTTTCTGAAAAACAGTAAGAACACAGTTTTACTATAGTAAAGATATAGTGTTTTCACATTTTGTTTTTTTGTAGCTGCGTATGTAACCTCAGACATCTCACCGGGTCATATTGGAATATTTGCTCTTTTACATGTTTCTCTCAAATGGTACAGTGTAGAATTGTTTGCAATTCTTATTTGGTTTTTGTATACAAAAAAATGTATGTTCACTAACCAGTCTAAAACAAGACACCTGCTTAGGCTTTCAGCTAAAATTACAATCAGCCGTGTTTGACAGGCACCAGACTGAAATCTATTCTGTTTTGAATGTGTGGTGTAACCGTTGTGACAGCAGTGTTTTAGCATTTGAACAAAGCGCTGTAAATCCTCAGTGTTGTGCACGTTGTGGTTAAAGCCATGGGATAAGTTTGTAGAGTTTTGAAAACTGTGTTCAATCAATTAAAGAAACAAACTAGAGTTTTGTCCACATTAACTGCTGCTACTGGTTCACCCAAGTATGTGAAAGTTTCAACTCAAAGTTTCCAGTTTTTTTCAATTTTAAATCCGTTGGAAAGTTTGTAAATTAAATTCAAAGTCAAATCTAGATTTATCGTTTTAGGCCATGCAATTCAACTAAACTAAGTTTAACCCTTAATTTAAATGAATCACTTTTACTACAACCCAATTAAATTGTGTAGACAGTGCACGCACATTGTACAATTAATGTATGTTGTGTCCTAAATCCATACTACATACTGATTTAAACAGGTTTTTAGTCTGTTTTCAGGTGTTTCACCCTGAAAAAAAGCATAAAAGGTATAGCTGAAAAAGTCAGGATGTGTGCTTAATGCACTTGATTTGTCAGTAAGCTGTTGACGTGTGATGTTTATTGTCCCACAATTCAATGCACTAAGGAAATCGAAGAGCTACACAAAGCAGCAAATACTTTAAATAATTTGTAAATGGTGGCGAGACACCTCCAGAAAGACTGCTGAAATCAATCAAACAACAAACACAAACAAAATAGATTTATCAAGTTAATTTGGCACATCTACCTCATCATTTCCTGTCAGTATAAAACTACAGGATACATTGATTTATTGTTTACCATCTGAAGAAACTATGCTATGTGTGACAATTAGTAAACAACACATTCACCATTGTCAATCCATTATGTGCATTGAGACGCTGTGCATGTTGTGTGTGTTAATGAGATTGTATCCTTTGGATTGTTTCTCAGAGCTGTGTGTGTGTGTGTGTGTGTGTGTGTGTGTGTGTGTGTGTGTGTGTGTGTGTGTGTGTGTGTGTGTGTGTGTGTGTGTGTGTGTGTGTGTGTGTGTGTGTGTGTGTGTGTGTGTGTGTGTGTGTGTGTTTGTGTGTGTGTGTATATCTGTGTTTGTGTGTGTGAGATCCTGGGTGCTTAGGGATGTTTGCTCTGCCAACACTCAGTGACTGTAGTTGTCGTCGTCTCTCCAGCCTCAAATGAAACAGACACTCTGCAGCCCTTTATCAGGCAGACTTGGCCCGTCCCTTTAAGAGGAGGAAGGTAAATAATGGCAGGACTTTAATAGGTGGATAATGTGGTTGCAGGGCACAAGACTGACTGTCCCTAAGCAAACAGGACCATGGAAGCCTATACACACACACAGACAGAAAGACACACGACACACACCAACAGCTCTCCTAAGCAGAAGATATAAAGAACGTAAATAAGAAATGTATACGTTTAGTCTCGCTCTTATTTTGCACGCACTTTCAGTTCTCTTTTAGGAGTTAGAATCTCAATCACATGTTCACTCTCTTAACAATCACGTATAGTTCAAATTAAACACCTTGCACTATATTTTCATGTTGTTTTTTTGCTTTTCCTTTTGGATTTAAATTCCCAACTTAGCAATGTTTTACCAGGAATTCAACAAAGTGTGTTATCTTCATTAACTTCAAAACAGTTTCCTATTACTTTTTCTATTACTATAAATTATCTTGTTTATTGTCTTAACTTTTTTCTAAGTTCATCTGTTTCACCTTCAAGTTTGCTTATGTTTTTTAGATTTACATGTTAGATATCCCCAGAGTAAAAACTAGTTTGGTTGCCCAATCTTGATGACAAAAAACAAGACAAGAAAGACATGCTGCCACAACAGAAGTCACACTAACACAAATTGCAAGAGGACATTGATGTTTGGCTCAGTAGCCCACCTTGCTGCTAAATTAACAAGTGTGCAATACAATTGATCAATTGAAAAAGGCCGACCATAAGTGATGCATTTGGAAACCAGCAAAGCAGACAATAAATATGAAAAAGAAAACTCATGTCTCAGAAAACAAGCGTCACATGTCAAATATGTTATTTCCATGTCTTTGGGTTTATCACCCTCTTCCTCCTCCTCTCTTTTATAGTACAATATATGCACTGCATCAGAAGTTCACCTGTAGGCCTTCTCTACCCTCATCCTCATCATCATCATCATCATCATCATCATCATCATCATCATCATCATTATCATCATCATCATCATCCTCTTCATCATCCTCTCATATCACATCCATAAAGATACAGCACAATTACATATATTCACATACATGTACACTCACCAGCGGCACACACACACACACACACACACACACACACACACACACACACGTTCCCTGAAGTCTCCAGTGGCCAATTGAGATAGTCTACCTTCCTTGGGGGGATGTGCACCTTCACCCCCAACCCCCTTCTCCCCCTTGAGTCTCCCCCCTAAAGACCCTTTGACCCCTGACACACGACCTCTGTGCTGAATGAGTACACACAGGGGCGTCAGAGCGAGACCCCTGGACATTCCTGCTCCACCATGACACGCACACACACACACACACAGAGCAACATACACATACCCTCTGGGTGTGCACAGCACCGAACAGTTAAAAATGGATGGAACACTGGTCATACACAAGGCGTCTCACTAAACACACACACACACACACACATATACACACACACACACAGCTGGGAGGTGAGGGGTTAGTTGTGGGTCGCAGGTTAATACAGTCCAAATGGGCAGGACAGGGGGAGCTGTAGAGATGAGGAGCAGCTCTGTTTGATTAGTTCTTGTGTGTGTTTCAGAACTAAGGTTCATTTTCACATTGAGTGTCATTGGTTTATAGAGGGAAACTGAAAATAGTACCTAAAATAAAACAGTCTTGGACCTCTAGAAGCATACCTTGATAAGGTTGAAGGAAAAGAGGAGGGAAGTGAGAAAGGAGGAAAGAAAAGCGGTGAGAAGGAATGATGCATGGATTAACAAAACATATTTAATCAAATACTGAACTACATTTACAGTTTTTTGTTATTGTTAAGTGAAAGTGGGCACAGCTGAAGCCACATGTGCAAAACTCATACCACAGTCTGCACTACCAACAGTCACCGGAGCTAAACAGTTCACATTTCCTGCAAACTCATTCCAAGCAACACAACTCGTACCACACGTCTCAAAACAGGATCA
>NC_045741.1:18744320-18775085 GCF_008692095.1 Etheostoma spectabile | reverse complement strand
CACTACGAGCAGTCCTCACTGAGACAACACACACTGTCACTCAGAACACACTGAGAGGAAAAACCCTAGCGTCAAACCCCAATAAAGAAAATACTAACTTTCTCATCTTTACAGTTAGTACAATTTGAGTGACTTCACATTACTCAATAGTTTCTTCAAAGAAAATATATAGATTTTATGTAATGTAACGATTTTCACGTAGGGTAAAGAAGAAGGAAGGAAAGTCATCAGTTTGCTTCAATATAGTATTAAACATGGGACACAAGATCAGAGGGGATAAAACGTGCTGTAGCCCAAGAAAGATTTATGGACTGATGGCATCACACATACACATTATAATCCCATCATCAATACAATTAAATTGAAGCCTGTTTATTGGCCCCAATCACAGGTCACACACCTGTAATGCAAAAACAGGTTACTATGCTTCTCTGGGGAATGTTGGACTCAAAATAAAATATGATGCCTCTTGGACTTTCTTCTTGTCCTTACCGTCTCCATAATATGTCACAATATCACCAAAAACATAGACATATTCTCTCATTTAACCCCTGTAGTATTTAGCCATTTTGTTTTTAAATGATACGCACCGTAATACAACAGAGATAAATGTACTTTACATTGTGGAACTCACATCATTAAAAAAACAATCCATCATGTCTTTAGAGAATCAGTGTCCCACTTAATCCCAACATTACTGTCAACAGTTTCATTGGAGCGACTTTAGAACTACATTACGATTATCCACAGAACACACTATAAACTGTTTTCATAGTGACCGTTTCAAACTATGAAGTGTTTGGCTCTTTACATCATTTTAGGTGTCAGTTGTTTTTTAAGTGACCTTTATAGCAGATGTAAAGAAATAACAGTTTTCCCCAACTATGTTTATGTCATAAGTTAGTTTAGTTCACCTCATTTCAAAACTGAATTCCTCAGGTATTTCTTCCACTGTGTTGCAAATTACCTTTGCACCAAATCCAACACATTTCCTCCACAAGATGTGAATTGTTGCAATGTGGTGGTCACTGTATGAGGACATCAAAGGGATCAGCTCAGTGGTGGCAACACTGGGAGGAGGGTAAGACCAGACCCAGCAAACAAAACTAAGCCCAACCTGAAAGGCAGGCAGGCCCAGTAATATGGGATCATCCCTGGTGTAATTCCTCCCTCCTGGCCCCTAACAAAGAAACCTGGGACAAGAGCTGCACATCTGGGGAGGGGAGGGGGTTCAGGGAAGGTCCGGTGGTCTGACAGTCACTGACCAGTCGCCATGCCAACAACACATACACACACACACGGCCTGCAACAGGCCGGAGCCCTCTTGCCCTCTTTCATCCCCTCCATATTATAATCAGCTGCCTTGGGCCTCGCATTGTGTGTGGACGTGTCCAAACATGGTGGGAGATCAGAGGTCAGCTTGTCCGCTGACCTTGGCCCCTAGCAGCACCTTCATGGGCCCAGCAAGTGGGGTGTGTTGTTGAATGTGGGTGGTGTCAGGCCATGGCTCTGTCCCTCCGTGGCAGGTCCAGTTTCTAATCGGCTCAGAAGCCAGTTGAAGACCGGAGAGCAGTTGGTATTGTCCAGCCATGTCTGAAAGGCCCAACGCTGAAAGGCCAGGGCAGGACAGGGTCAGACTGGCTGTAGTGCTCTGTTTCCTTTCAAATGCCATCGATACCCTCCTTCACTCTGGCCATCTCTGCATGGCGAGCACCCAGTAATGGACAACTTCTAATGCGATCACCAGAGGATGACATGGCTTTAGATAGGAGCATCAGCTAATCATTAGAATGTAAAATGTAAAACAACTACAAAGGGGCATTCCCTTCTTCTTCCTTTCATTTGTAACCGAAAAACCGATTTGATGTTGCCAGCTGTCCAACAGCGTCCAAAATGAGTCAAGCATCTTTAAGCAAATTCCTTTAGGTAGCTTTTACTGGGGAAGAACAAAATTATCCAATAGCGTATCTTATATTCAGATACAGACAATCTGATAATGCCAATAACCCCGTTGACTTCAATTTTTTTTTTATTAAACTTTTATTTATACAGGTAATCTCATTGAGACAAGGCCTCATTCTCAAGAGAGACGTGCTTGGATGCTGGATGCTTGTTGTTTAATTTGTAATTTAACATTTTATGAAAGGATTTAAGGTGTATTGCAGGAGGCCATCTCTCATCCCACACACACACACACACACACACACACACACACACACACACACACACACACACACACACACACACACACACACACACACACACACACACACACACACACACACACACACACACACACACACACACTCCATACAGCCTCCATTTGTTGACTCAAGACTCAATTAGTGGCTGATAAAAAGACGTTGCCAGACTCCTGATTCACTTCAACTTTCAAAGCTGCTAATGTCTTCAGGCCGACCTTAGAGACTGACCCACACATTAATTCTGTTACAAACGTCGGCCAGCCTAATTTCATCAAGCATCTCTCGCTAACCTACACACACTAATCACATTTTCAGCCAAGCTTAAACTGATCAATGAGGTGGGCAGGGAGATGAAGAGGTGTGGGAGCATCGAGGGCCACTGAAGTAACACAAGCCTCACTTTAGGGCACATTATTAATACTAATAATCATGTTACTGAGGAGTGCTAAATTATCTGTTGACAAGCTCTGGGTGTTTACATTTTGTGATGATTTTGGCTCCATTTGGGACAAAGATGAGGTGAGTGAAGAGTTTACATTCAAGAGGTAAGGGAATGTGGATTGGAATTTAGATGAGCTAGATGGATGTTGTGTTTTACTGTAATAATTTGAAACAAAAGCACATTATATAGAATCATCACAAAACATGCTCAAGACAATGTATTAATATTATAAATAGAAAATAGTAATAGTAGCCAAAACTACAAAAAATTAAACCCAAGATGTCTTGAATTCCCACTTAATAAGTCACCCGCCTCTACTACTGTACCAACTCATCACAAGATGTCAAGTCTTTGATTTGAGACGGGAGACACTGCAGTGAGTCTAAAGAAAGTCCAACTGCACCTAAGTGCGAATGTTTTAATAAAGTGGACGTCAAGTCCTCTTCAAACCTACACTCACAGGACGTGCAACATCCCAGACTCCTCAGCTCTTGTCGCCTCACAGGCTAATAGGACCTGCCAATGGAGTTGTCTCTTTTTCCTCACAGAGCCAAGCTAAAGGCGAGCAATTAAATCCAACTGCCTACAGTCGTGCTGGGACGTCGGCCCCTAGAGTCAGTGGCGGCCTGGATGTTTTATCATCATGTGACCTAGTTGCTGGTTCTGATAAATGGGCCTGGGGCGGGAAAGCATCGGCCGCTCATTAATCTACAGTCAGAAGGGGACAAGCACAAACGGTCGCCACCAAGTTAATTGGCCACTTATTTTAGCACGAGCGGGAGGCTAAGCGAGATGGAGATGGATGTTCCTCCGTTGATCCATAATTCGGTCCACCAGGGTACTAATACCAGCAAAACAAACAGAATAGGAGGAGGTGAAAAGGATGAGAGGAGTTGAGTGAGGGAGAGGGACTGTGTCTCTGAGGGGGTCTGATAGCTTTTCACACTTCCAAAGGTCATGAAAATACAGTCCAGGACAGCTTAAAGAGGCCAGATTGACTTAAACTCCAGAAGAGAATTGGCTTCCTGGTCCTGTTGGTTGGAAAAAAAAACACGATAGACTCCCAAACCCTTGCTATGTCATAAGAAAAAAATGCTGAATTACAAGAATGTGCTCAGGCTTGTTGTCTATCTTATCTCTTCCACTCCTGTGTGTCCCCTCTGCCTGGCTTTACAATCAGGTTGTAGCAAGGGTCAGCCGTCGTCCAGGTGGCTGCCTGTCTGATGGATGATGGGAACAGGAGGGGCTGGCCTAGTCGTGATAAGGACCCTATCTTGACAGGAGCTTCCTCTTCAAGCCTGAGCTCAGTCAGACATTCAACAGAGAGAGATGGATGTGTGGTTCGGTTGGATGGATGGATGGATGGATGGATGGATAAATGGATGGATGGATGGATGGATGGATGGATGGATGAGGGGGAGACAGACATTAGGGTGTCTTATGGAACGAGGCCCAACCTGCCCTTGTGTGTTATCAGTTCACCTCCTGACCTCTTCCCTTTTTTCCCCTCTCAATTCAGCCTGAAGGGATAGTAATGTCGGTCTGTCAGTAGGTCAGTGCATCACTTTGGTTTAGACTGAAATATACCCACAACTGCAGGATGGATTGTCATGCATTTTTGTCCAGGCATTCATGTTTCCCAGACGATTGATCCTAATGACTCTGAGGATCCCCTGACTTTTCTTTTTTGCACCACCATCATTTGTGGTTTTGAGTTAAATGTCCTGACAACTGTTGGATGGATTGCCATTTTTGCCAAATTTGATACACAGATAAATGTCCCCCTTATGATGAATTTCAATCACCTTTGTTGATCCCCTTACTTTCTGTCTATATGTCAAATGTGTCCAGTACTGTGTTGTCACAACGAAAACTGATGATATCCCCATCCCCTTCAGCTGTACTTGTCTGCATGTCTGCATGTAAACACCACCAGAACGTTGAGGATAAATTGTTATATGACTATAAATTAGGGCTGGACTTTTAATCCAAAATGTATTGACATCAAAACTCTGTGGCTGTTATCGACGTATTTTCACTATGACGATAATTTAGATAATTTATTCCTGTTGATAGGCCTGCTTTCTCCTTAAAAACATTCACAGTCACATGGAAAGCATAATGGAGGATAACACTGAGTCCGAGTCAGCTAAGCAAAAAAACACAGGGTCCGTCGTTTGGAAACATTTTGGCTTGATTAATTATCGTTCATTCTTCATTATTGAGGTAAAATGTGCAATTAATCGTGATTTGGATTTTAGGTCATATTGTGAAGTCCTACTATATATACATGAGAAATAAACTAAACAAATTGAATCTCACAGAAATTTATTGAAATCAAACAGTAAATTGTTCGCAATCTTCGCAATCAGGGAAAACTTAAATAAACATTGTGACTAACACAAATATAAAACTATATAGATGTTTTTCCCTAAAAAGTCCATACGCTTTTATCCAAAAAGTCAGTTGTGCCATCTCCAATGCATTTCCTTTCTGCTATGAGATAGAGGCCAAATCAAACTCATTTAAACATCCGCCGCTGCATCTGACCTGCCTGTGTCTGTCTGCCTGCATACACACACTACATACAGTGCCCTCCTGCTTGTATCCAGTTAGGTTTATCTATTGGCTAAGCAAGATCCCTGTTAACAGCCAAGATGGCAGTGGCTAATAGTAAACAATAGCTTTTAATATAACAAAAAAAGTTTAAATACCCGTTCAGTTGTGGATTTATTACATTGGAAATGTAGTGCAAGGTCACTGAAAAGTCACTGAAGTTTCAGGCCAAAATAAAAAGTTTCTGGATAGCTTACAATCACATGGAGGACCTCGCGCATTCTCTGCTTCTAAACAAACAACAAAAGTCTCTGCACTGTTTTGATCCGGAGATATTAAATATAACATAGAGCTCAGAGTTAAACTAAGATGCTGAAAGTGGTAAAAATCATCTGCATGTAAACAGAGCGAAACAGTTCATCAAGGACTGTAGAAAAAAACATGGAAAGCCATGAAGAAAGACAACTTTGTGTCTGCTCATTAGCGCCGTATCAATACTGGATTTTTTAAGGTCAACATCAATATTGATATTTGAGAGTTTAAAATGATCCAGTAACGATGTATCAGCCAATGGTATTTTTTCCTTCAATTTATTTTAATGTAAGAATTGTGACCATGGCTATTTACTATGGAAACTATGTACTTTACACACTGTTTGAAAATAAACTCCTCCTCCTTGTGATGAGTAAGGAAAGCCCAATCATCAACCAAATCAGAAGTGGAGAAGTTACTCTAAGACGCACTCTATAAGAGCGTCTTAGAGTACAACAATATATTTGTTGTTGTCCTTATCATGTTTTACTCTTTGTTGTCTTGTTTCTTTTACTTTAAAGGCAAGTCAATACATGTTGTCTAAATCAAGAATCTTGTCTCATCAACTTTGTCTTTTCACGCTTTCACATGCATGAAATCTTGAATCTAATAGCCAATAGATTTCACATATGCTCACTTTACCTCCAGAATTTTAGATCTATGGCATCTGTCACTTTCTAAGCGTAAGCCAACACTGGGTATTGAGCATCCAGAGAGGACCTTTGCTGAAAAGCTGGGTAAAATGAAGACCGATGTGCTGAATAGCATCTCAGGACATCTTATTGATGCCAGATGGGCTGTGTGAGCACTAGATTGGCCCTAAGAAAGAGACCTTGCACAAACATTATTGTTTACCAGTGTTGAGCCTTTGTTGGTCCAGCTTCTGTCGCTGACGTAGCAGCATCCTGCCAAACTAGACTGCAGTGGCAGGGGTGCTGCTATCCCCTTGCTTTCATGGCTCCTTGGCATGACCACAAGCCCTTTTATCATCATACAATGACCCTCCAGGAGACTGACCCTCTGACTCACCACAGGGACCCACCAAGGCCTGTGCAGGGTCAGGGCAGTAGAGGCTGGTGGTCGGAGGGCAGCGCGCTGGTGCGGTGACTGGTCCTTGGTTGTTGACTCTGGGACCTAACCCTGGCCTGCTCCCCTCCCGTGGGGTCAGACCTGGAGCTCAGAAGACCGAGGTCTCCTGCAGAGATCAGGGGATGAGCAGCTATTCACTAGAGCTGAGCTGGGAGCTGTGTCCGGCTCAGCGGTGACCACCGGGGGCCAAGCAGGTCAGCCAGGCCAGGCTCCTGCTGCTGCCCACAAATCAGAGAAGGATATAGCCACGCTCATTAGGGAAGGCATTCTGCTCTAGAGATATGTGTGAAAAGTCCCAATTAGCTAGAATTAGGTTGCACAGTGCAGTGACGCCCCAATTTATCATATTGATTAGATTCCTTGTGTTCAGTCCAATTCTGCTGTTCACCAAGGCGTGATTGTGAGGTGCAGCACAATCCATGCAGCACTAACTCTAAGAACATCCAGATAGTGATTTGCTTTAAGATTACACATTGCAACCATTTCAAACACACATATTCACACACAAACTGGATGGTTTGAACAATTACATGTCAAAAAAAAAAACAGATTAAAAAAACAATCAGAATGACATTCACACACTTACACAGATCCCCCTGAGGACCTTTAGTTAGGCAGCATGTACGGTCAGGTCTCTGATCAGATGTGATCTCTCAGGGTGATGGATGAGACTGGTTGGCCTATTTATCTGTATGTTGTCTCAGATCACAGCTCACACCTCTCAGCGCAATGTTTGTGTCAGTGTGTATAGAGTTTTCTGAGGACAATATTGCATGCTGCTGGTATTTTATGCATCAAAGCGGGAGGTTTTCCAGTCCAGTTGGTGTTTGTGCCTCTTATACAGTTATTTTCTGCCTCTAAATCACACCTAACCCATCACCTACAAACCAACAAAGGCACAACAGTGCTTTGAGCTAAATGCTAACATCAGCATGCTAACATGTTCACAATGACAATGTTAACAACATCAGCCTTTTGGTTCATGTTTGGTGGAGATCATAAGAAACCGTTAATGGCACAAGTTGATACCTAGGTCCAACCATGTAGACCAGCCCAATGACTTTTGGTTCACAGTCAATGCGCTGAGAAAGTGCCAAAAACTTCTTCATTCAAAATTGATTCAGGCCCATATGACTCACATCTTTATACAGAGGAGTGTGGGAGGAAGTTTGGAACAAGACGACCAGTGAGTATTTTGTTCCCAGTACTGGGGCTGGTCTTGCTGGGCCGGGGTGAATTGTCAGGAGGCTAATGAATAAAAGCGAGAGACAGAGAGAGAGCGTGAGAATGGAGGAAGTGAACACAGCAAGTGGCAGATAGAAGCCAGGACTGTCTCTCTCTCCCTCTCTATGACTCTCTCTCTATTCACTCAAACCCAAACTGAGACAGGAAGTAGGATTGTTTTTGACCAGCACGTGTGATCCACAGCCCAGCATGCTCTGCTCTCTGGAGGGAGGTCAGGCAGGAAGTGGCCAGGCGTGGGCTGTGACCTCTGGGTAATGAGCGAGGATCCTCAGGGGGGAATTGCTGCCTGCCGCCACGTTCCCTGCATGCGCGCGCATACACACACACACACACACACACACACACACACACACACACAAACAAACTAGACTCACAGCAAAGACTTGGCTGAACAACTGCAGTATCAGATTAAGTTAGAAACAGGATTATATTATATTACACAGGAGGATGTAGGCTATTAAGTCACACTGTGCTGTTTACACTGACATCCAGTACAGCATCAGAACCGTAAACACTGGTTGTTTACACTGGACAACAACCTGTAGATGATTTCAGCTCTGATTGCTGCGTGAGGTGCAGCGCCATTTACCACAAATCATTTTTCACGTGTTTGTGTTGAATAATATTATATGAAGAACATCATTTTTAAATGACTAAGCTAGTTAACAAGCCACCAATTATGTGGCATTCATTAAACATACAAATACAACTTACCCCAGAGATTAAGTTTAAAAGGAATTTGTTGAGAATTTGATCTAGGAAGAACACATTTTTCCTCATAAAAAAGAAGTTACTAACTGGAAGAGCTGATTCTATCTCAGGCCTGAAGAAAACCCAAGGAGAACACTCTGCCATGTGTGTGTGTGTGTGTGTGTGTGTGTGTGTGTGTGTGTGTGTTCTTGTCTGTTTGTGCAGTTGAAAATTGGCAAATTGCTCTTTTCGCATGCCTCTTGCCCTTTCTCTGGCATAGTGCCTGTTGAGCTCTGTCATTGTCCACACTGTGTGTGTGTGTGTGTGTGTGTGTGTGTATGTGTGTGTGTGTGTGTGTGTGTCGTGCGTTTGCAGTTGCGTGCGTTTATGGTGTGTGTGTGTGTGTGTGTGTGTGTGTATTGTGTCTGCCTGTGTATTTGCATGTCAGTGTGCCTGTGTGTTAATGTCTGCTTCATATGTCATTGTGTGCATGTCAGTGAGTGTTCAGTCTGGGTGTCAGACAGTGGGCTAATAAGGGCTAATTCAGGGGGTCTGTCCTGTTGTGATGGGGGGGTGTGGTGGTGGTGGGGGGGCAAGTTGACAGCGGGGCAGCCAGCCAGGTTCCCAGGACACCCTCTGCAGACCACTTGAGATGAGGAAAAAGAGAAGAGAGGGAGTGAGGGAGGAGGAGAGAGGGAAGAAGGGAGAGACATTCCCAAAACAAAACACAAAACCTGAGGCTACAAGTCAGTCAGGCAAGCATTCAGATCCCACGCAGGTAGCCGAGCCTGAGAGAAGCCAAATTGTCCTTTGTGACACAAGAGCCATTCGGTGGGAACAGGATGCTGTCTGCGGGATGTCCCAGACCCCTTGGCGCTGTATTGTAGTGTGTGTGTTTCTGTGCGTGTGCGTGCATGTCTGGCCCAGTGTTGACTTTTGGGAAAGACTGATGAGGGAGGACTTGGCTTTCTTCTCTGTCAAACGTTTGACAGTGAATGAAAGCTTCATAGACAAACTCAATTAGCCAGCATGGAGATTTGAAGGAGGTGTCTCATGCGACAATAGGACTCCTATTTAGGCCGTGATGAATGCATGGCAAACATATCTCTTGGTTTGAGAAAGTGGCAGGCAGGTTATAGACAGTCTGAGAGACAGACAGAGTGATGGAGACAACCCGCAGTGGGAAAGAGTCATGAACTGGGAAGGTTTTTTTGTGTGATGTCATCAAATATTAAAGGGTCCGTTAACCAAAATACAATATCACGTTTTCCCACTAACTCCACCTACCCATGCAGATAGTTTGGGTTTCATTTGAAAATACCCCAAGCACAATGGAGGTGAATATAATTTAATGTTTGGTGCTCAAATCATTCAAAAAAACTTCCACAGACCAGATGCCATAGGGTGTCTTTTGCCTGTCTGGTGAAATTCCAGTGAGCAAGTGTCTGTATTACCTTATGTAGAATTGCTGTTTTTTTGTAGTTAGAAAAAAGTTCCAAATAATAGTGGGATGGAAAAAGACATGTTATAACAAATGGAAAGTAACTTTACTTACTTTACTACAAACTATTATCAGTAATAATATTCCAACCATGTGCAATAAATATGTAACACTCTGAAAGGGACCAGTCAGCATGATGACAGCAAGTAAAAGTCCTACATTTACATTCTGGTATTGCTGGATTTTGCTCAAGGGATCGTAGTACTTCTTCCCTGACTGTATGACACTAAAACTCTCACTTGGTTAGCAGCTTCATTACAGGTTTCTCTGAGTAGGAGTCCTGGAGTTGAAAGAAAATATTATTCAGCCCATCAGTGGTGGGCAACACAGATTTTTGTTTAAATTCAAATATTATCTCGGTATAATGTAAAACTCATAAATTGTTTTATTGCCAAATGAAAGATTGTGTAACATATACACTATACTGTATTAAACATTTATGTGGAGAGAGGAAGATTAGGTTTAGATGTAGAGTGAATCTTAAATATCCAAAAGTGCAGTCATGTATTTATGTAACTATATACACATTCAGTGCATGTGCACAAGTATACTGTATGTTTCTATCTTTGTAGGTCCCATTCATTTGCACAAACGCATGTGTGGGTGTTCTCTGAATGCTTGCACATGTTTTACCATGTACACATGTACAGTTCCCAGATAATATACAGTATGTGTAGTCACAGCCAGTGGTTTCCCGAGGTCATGTTTAACTCTGTGCTGCAGTCATCTCTGTTTCTCATCTGTTCTCTGGGACCCTGTGGCCCTGGTGAATAGACCTGGTAGTTTGCAGTGGCACTGCCTGAGTTATACATAAGTCCTTCTTCTCATCCCCAGGCCATACCTTCATAAAACATGTTTCACCCCGCACCACCCTTACAGTATATGACAAACACAGAGTTTCCTGGTTTGTATTTCAAAGTTCAGGTGGTGAAAGCTGCTACATGGTGGGAGAAGAGCCAGCATGTCCCGCACAAAAGAATGAATTTATGTCAGCTAAAATCAGTACAAGGGGGGGGCTGATGAAGGGGGAGGCGGTTGTGTGCTCGTGTGTGTTCATCCCCATGACAACAAGGATGAACACATGCACTTCCTTGAACAGTGAGCCCATATAAGGGGGCTGCTGGGCCGAGACCTGCTCAACAATACCTTTAATGTCATAGCTCAGTAACTGCTCTTTGTGAGTGGGGCGGTGCACTGCGACCGACACAAAAACTCAAAGGCAAAATGGATTAGAATATGAGAGAAAAGATGACTGAATCAAACCCAGTGGATTGGAGGAGATTAGTTGAAGGGATTGTGGGAGAAATGACACACTAATTACTTTCTGTTGAGGCAGAGGATGAGTTTGAGTTTTAACGTTTTTCATTTGAGGGAAATGTACACTCAAATTCTGATACAATTCCTTCACTTTATTTGAATTTCAATGTACTCTAGTACACACTGTACAGAACACTTTTTTCAACAAAAAAAAAAGAATGAGGAAGATGTAAGAAAGCAATTGGGCTTAAACAATTTGTCTGTCAACATAAAATTAATCGTCCACTCTGTTAATGTTTTTAATTATTTTTTTATCCAGTTCATCATTTGTGAGGATTTTGCTGGTTTTTATCATTGTAAAATGTATTTTCATTTCAGTCTGTTGGTACAAACATCACTATGAAGATGTCAAATTGGGAAACTTTCTTCAATACTTTCTGACATTTAGAGACCAAACCATTAATCTGATTGAGAAAATAATTATTAATCGATGGTAATAATCCTTTGTTGCAGCCCTAAAACATTTTTGCTTGAAAATCATTTCAAAACATTTAGGCTCATTTGTTTTATTCCCATTGAGAAGGCACACTTTAGTATCAAGCCATAGTCAAGACTTGCATTAACTGTATTTTTAATAATTTCCACTTCTTAAAAAGTAAAACACACTCTTTTATGAACACCCAAAAACATTTTTACAAATGGCACTGGATACATTTTGAACCGCCAAGTGATCCATGTGCACAGTGGTGTGGAATTGAAACATTGCATGTTTGTTTAACCATTTCAGATCTACAAGCCTCGTGAAAACCAAGTCAAACATCGCAAAGCTTTGTGTGGGCAGCTGATACTCATCCTGATATCTCCTGGAGCACTCCGGCCCTTTCTGTTGTATTTGTGAGGAATTCAAACTTAAGTCAAACACTTTAAGAGAGACAACAGCAAGCCACTCAGACCTGCAATGTGACTTTGTGACTTCCACTCCTGTGGCCGAATGCTTCTCTTTTGCTGTTAATTATTTGACCAAACTAGAATCAAGGAGCTTAGAGAACATCTTGTCTGAAGTTTGCTCTGCTCTCCAGGTCCAATTAGCCTAAAAAGACCCCAGGAAGGATGGCAGAGACAAAGGAAGAGAAAAGGGAGCGGGAGGGCAAAAGAAAAACAAAACACAGCCCAACAATCAACAAGACCTCCTGGCATCCTTATGGGGACACACACATACACTCATGCATGCACACACACACACACACACACACCCACACACACACACACACACACACACACACACACCACACACACACACACACACACACACACACACCTCCTCCCATCCCTCACAAATGCTGTGGTGTTTTCAGAGCTAGTCGGTCACTGTGGAAACCGGAGACCCTTTCGTTCATTTTGTTCGTTCACTTCCCTTCCTCCCTCCTTGTATTCCTCCAACACACAACCACACACACACACACAAACAGACTGACATCCCCTGAGTCCCCACCTCCTCCCGCCCCTCCATTCACGCCCTCCCTTCTTCCAGGGCTAAAACAAAGCATGTGGCTGAAAGAGCTCTGAGGTAGGTAAATGTATTCAGTGACACCGGCCGGATGATTCCCTTCTGCGCCAACCCTGTAACATTTGTTTCAGTCCTTGTCTGAGGGCAGGGACAGCGTGTTGGGCCTTTTGTCCCACGTGCCCTCTGCACAGCCCTGCAGTTAATGGTGGCCTTGTCCTAGGGTGCTGGACCAGAAACCAGCAGCCTCACGGGATGGGCAGACATGGTGACACGGGAAGTGGGAGAAACATGGGAAGCAGAGGAGGGTTGAGGGGGTTGTTGGGATATAGGAGCTTCACAGCTGTTAAGCCCACCTCAGTCTGGTCTCCAACATGCTCTAAAAAGCAGAGAGGAAAGCTTTGCTGAAGGTGCAAAAGGACATTGTGCACATGAATGTTACTCTCCTTGTGGAGAGGGTGAACATCCTACTACTCTGTCTGAAGATGGCCCTCAGCATTTAGCAGTGAGGGTCCTCCTGGAGAGAGCATCTTCACTTCTGTTTTGTGCGTCTCTCTGGGAGAGGAGTGGCATTGCGGCTGAGAACCATACCACACTTGACTCTGGTAATCTGCTGAACAGCATAAGAGCCGGAGCGTCTGTTGATCTAAGAGAAGAGCATAACTGTGGTGCAGTGTAATTTTCCAGAAACATTCAATTACTGTCAGGGGAGACTAAAGGCAATCACTGTTGAATTAGACAAATAATAACTGGTTGACAAAACTTTGCTAAGGCACGTCTTTGACAGTCTCTAGCATCAGTTGCTACCATAGCTCACAAAAAATGTCAACTTTATATCTTTACTAATTTTCATTTCGTAGTCTATGTAATTGGGTTTCTCACAATAACAATTGAGTTACTTTTTTAAATTTTTACTTAACGGTGCCTTGCCACATGTATTCCATTACTTTGTGGTAATGTTTGAAGTTCTACCATGGACATTTTTTGTGGAAAAAATGCCTTGGCTACCTTGTGGTATAGAAAATCTGCAGGAAGACTCAGCTCAATTTGTGCCAGTTCTCATTAATATTCAACGAGCTAAGCTGCTTGACTCTGATTGGCTAACAATTAGCCAATGAGAGCCTGGCTATCAGCATCCTTTACCTAGCGCAACTGGGCGAGCTCATGAATGGTAACGAGCTCAGGCAACATGACATCAGACTGAGCTGCTTTTGTAATTGGCCTGATTTCTGTTATTTTTACATCACTGTATTATCATGTTTTACTGATGTTTTAAACGTATGAGCAGAATTTTAAGGAAGAGCTCAAGTTGAACAATTTCATATAATGAAGTGGAGTTGAAGTATGATGTGGCATAAAAGAGAAATATTTAAGGAAAGTACAAGTACATCCAAATCATAAATAATACAGTACTCAAGTACACATCTGCTTGTACAAGAAGATTTAATACTGTAAGTTGAAGTGAAAAGTTAAAGTTGGTTAGGTAGACATTTTTATTATTAGAAATTAACATTGACTGAATCTAATTTTGTAATAACTTTGTTTTTTATCCTTGTTATAACCTTGTTGTTTTACTTTGTGCCATTGAATGAAATTGTGGCTGTCTAAAATTAGTATCATACTTCCATATACAGTAAGTTATTTTATTTCTTTTTTTTACTTTAATTGGTTCTTGAGTTCTGTTTCTACT
This sequence comes from Etheostoma spectabile, assembly GCF_008692095.1. NCBI lineage: Eukaryota > Metazoa > Chordata > Actinopteri > Perciformes > Percidae > Etheostoma > Etheostoma spectabile. The sequence goes on along the minus strand of NC_045741.1, from coordinate 18,760,595 downwards.
GACTAGGGTGATTATTGTTTTAAAACAAAGTGAATAATGAATAAATTGCACATTTCTACATGCTACAACAGACCAGTGTCGATTGTTAAATTAAGCTTTGATAAACATGCTAAAAACATCTTACGTCATTCTTGCTGAGTTTTCATTTCAATGAATTTCCTCCTGCATTGAAATGTCCGTCTACCAGGAATCCCAGGATTCCCACCAGTATGTGTGTCTTTGTGTGTATGTGTGTGTAAGCTGAAGTGTGTGTGTATTCATAAGACCTAAAACTCAAATCGCTCTCAGCATTAAGCAACAAAATCAGCTCTTTTATTCGGGGCCACCACTACAAACTGTGTATGAGAGGATTAGGGGCTCCTTGACCGCTCCTTCAAACACACACGCAGCATGTCCACCTCGATTATGACCATTAGATATCCCGAAAATGAGACCGAGATGAAAGGTGGGAATACTGAGGGCTTTTCCCAGGGACGAATTTGACCACACGTCCAGCAAAAATGAATGTATAATCCAAAACCCTACAAAGGCCAGAGTGGAAGCTGTCCTAGAGTGTTGTGCTAGCTTGCTGAGAGAGGCTTTATGTTTCTATTGCCTTCATTGAGCCTGGGAGTGCCATAATAATGATTAGAGACTTTAAAGGCTAGATTAAAGTGAGGACAAGGGCAGCTTAGTCTGTGAAGTAATTTAGGGCAGTTGAGCAGGTTTCTTAATGAGAAAATTCCTCTGAACAACAGTGAAAAGGACACAGGACCCCAGCCAACTGAGGACGGGGGTGTCCTTGGATCAAGCTGGCATTTCAACCAAGAAAATGAAGATATAACCATGAATGAAACACATGCATAAACACGCCCCGCCACCACACTCACACACACACACACGCACACACACACACACACACACACACACACACACACACACACACACACACACACACACACACACACATGCATACATACAACATCCAACATACACATGCCACTCGTCATACACAAGGCGTCTCACTAAACCTTGAATAGTCTATGCACTAAGCACACACGCGCAAGTGCACACACACACCAATGCAGGCACACATGCCCTGTCTGTCATGAAGCAGCTCATCTGTGGGCCGTGTGTTCATGGAGCTGCAGGCAGTGCAAGGTGATCCCGTATTATCCGGGCAGCCTTTACTAAGCAGGTGAAAGTGCTGTGGGGCAGAGGGGTTTAATGTAGCTGCTGCCTATTCACCAGCCAAAGGGTGCAGCGTGCAGGGAGCAGCTGAGAGGCCCACTGCATTACAAATGACAGATGCTGCAGAGGCAGCACACACAGGCCAACGTGTGTCAACGCTGCAGGCCTACAGGGTACAGTGACTGAATCGCCAGGGCTTTAGAGAAGAAACAGTTGACATTGAAAGTTTTGTTACAGCTCACTGGTTCTATATTTTTACAGTATGCCAACTTTAAATGTTCCCCAATCATGTCGCAGTGCCTTTCTCTTCACTTAATGAACTATGTCCTCTTTTAATACTCAACTTAGTGTCACGTGAATTTTGTTTATTGTTGTTTTACGTTGTCTAGTTGCTTTTTAAGGAGTTGCGGGTGGGCCAAAAGGAAGGCTCAATTCTTTACTCAGTGGCTGTCTTCCTTTATATTGTACTGTATGTGCCCCTTGGAAACTCAATAAAGATGTGTTACAAAAAATGTACATGTATAAATACAATCGTGATATTGCTCTTCTGCCCCTTGACACTCAGAAGAGCCAGATGACAATTTGGGGACTTGTAAGGACGCCTTCTTGCTACCTCGCTCTCTGAGATGTTACAGGCAGACTGACTTAGAGGCAACCCAGAGGTCCAGGATACACTGGAGGGATTGCATCAACCATCTACCTGTCAGCTGTCTATGTGGAAGATGGATTATGTCTCTCTCACTTTGCACAAGTTTTGAAAAAACTTGATATGTATTATGTAATAATATGAAATGCAATTGTGCAACAGCAGTAACTACATGATGTATTTTCTTGCCACAGGTAAAGATACCACTTTATTAATATATTTAAATAAAAATGAATGTAAAAAAGAATTGCTGAAAAAAAAATGAGAAATTGCTCAAATACATAGGATTTCTTCCGTTTAATTACATTTCACACAGTGTAAAACGTCTACATGTATTCAACATCAGAGTTAAAGGTTGGAGTTTAGCCACTTATGAACACTTGTGAGCATCTTCTTTTTAACCTTACAGTTACATCAGTATTAACTCTGAACAATAAAAATCTGTTTCTCCAACTGAAATACTGCTGGAATGAAAAGAATATTTCGCAATGAAAAAAGAAAGAAAATCCTGATGTAAACTATGAAACTATAACAACCCGGTACATTCAACACAAATCAAATGCACATTTTACTTGTACATGTTACGGCCAAGTCGGTCCCACCCTACCCGCAGCCCAGGATTCCCCTTGAATATCCCCTAATTCCCAACTGAAGCTGATAACAAAGCCGTACGGGATGCCAACAAAGCCCCAGGAGATCCTAAAATATCCCCCTACCAGCTCCCTCTCCCCTTAAGGCAGAATAACTCCCTCTCCTGCCAGAATTCCTTGTCTGTTCATCTCAGGCCAGACAATATGTGTTGCAGAGAATGTGAAGCTTTGGGTAGATGGGCCCTCAGGGACATGTGCTCATCACATAGTCCTAGGTATAAAGGATAAAGGGAGGACGGTAACTCAAGCATAGAAAGGGACGAGCCATCAAGGGTGTCAGTGTTAGGGAAAATAAGACCTGGGTTCAATTCCCTACACACGTGGCTCCCACACCTCCAGGCTCAGGTGTGTTTTTCCTTTCCAATAGGAATGTTTACTGAGTGCATCATCATGACTTTCACCAAGACCTGGGGTCAAGGGATTCAATCAAGGGAAGCAATTTGCGAAGGAAAATATTAAAATGTGTTTTAAATATAAAAATGTGTGTCATCCCATCTATTATTTATTATCTTGATGTTAGTAATTCTTCAACAGACAACAACATTAAAATCTCTCCCCAAAAACTGCAATTTGCGTGAAATGTAGTTTTCTTTAAACTTTATTATGATAAATCAAAAGTAAATTGATATTCACCTTTACATCTATTAAAAAAGGGAAGGCGCTGTGACAGTGTTTCAGTGTTTTGAACATGATGTGGGATGATTCAACAAGACTAAATTAAAACAACACTAGGCCATACCTGTGGTGAACTGTGAAATGTTTACAGGTTCAGGTTAAATAATTATAAATTTGGAATAGGACTGTAATATACAGAGTGGTACAAAAGTGTTCCTGCAACGAGATACTGGAGAATTGACCGTGCTGTTCATACCTCCACCACTAGAGGGAGGTATTGGCTCTGAATGGTCACTGAAACGCAGCTTGAGGGGAGTGGAGGCAGGACGCACGCATCAATGGACGCTTCCTCCCAAACAGAGCAGTGTGGAGCCTTCAGCAGGTAACAGCACGCACGCATGCATGTGAAGAGTAAAATAACACAACAAACATTCATGAAACACAGTTGATTCAAACGTTAGTTCAACAGCAATTACTCAAATCACTCCCACCATGAGACACGAAGATGAATAATCAATTATCCTTGTTGACGTTTCAGCTCCAAATTTTGTGGAGATGCTGTCTTGTTCGTTCGCATTCTTTTGTGAATATGTTGTGCTCTTGTTATGTGACGGACAGCTGAGAAAACTGGCAAACAAACTTCCAAAACATAAGCTAAACTCTGTTCTCGCCTTTTTTGTTTTGTTTGCAAAAACACTAAAGCTTTCTAGCTATGTGCTTACACGGTTGCTGACACACCACTTTGACAGTTCAAATGTTATTTCTCTTTTACTCTCATGTTCCTACCCTGCAACTATCATTAGCTGTGTGTGCTGTTGCAGTGTACATATTTAGTGTGTGTGCACCCCTGAAGGCTATATGCATTTTTGCTGTCAATTCACAGATGTGGAGTGTGCTTCTCCCCTTAGAGGAGGCATCCACAGCCAGCAACACCCTTCAGAAGTCAGGAGGCCTAGCTGTGTTTGCTTCAGGGATTACATTATTACCACACCAGAGGCCTTCCAGACAGACTCACTGCATCACCACACAAGGTAAAGCCTCCTCTGCTGGTGGGGGCAGTAAACAGTTCAGGATAGGTCCAGGGATTTCATGGTGCTTCCCTCTTTTCTGTGGCTGTCGTCCTTCTGGGGTGTGTGTTGACTCAGATGGGACGAGTAAACAGAACCGGGGTGAAGCCATGTGGGCGCTCCATTCTCATGGAGCCCCGGCACAGTGGATTAGGCTAATGCTGGACCATGAGGGGGGTGTTGCGGTGCGGCCGTCCCTGACAGGAGGTGATGGATTAGGGCTTTGTCAGGGCCCATGTCGGCCTGAGGGACCCAGTGATGAAGGAAGGAGGGAGGCAGCGGGGAGATCAGGGTCCAGGGGAAGCCCAATCCCAGGATCAGCAACATGTTGACAAGGGATTATCCCGTTTGGTGTGTTGCTTCATCTCATAGACGGCCAGGGAGATAGATGGCACTAGACAACGCTGTGAGGTTGTTCAGAGATCTTAAACTGATGCCATGTGAGGAGAAGGGCCTTATGATGTGATGGCACAGGTGGTTGTTGTCACAGGTAAAATGATCCCACTTCTGACGTGATATGTGTGCTGTAAAGGTCTGTACATGATTGTTTAATTCTCAAACATCACATGGCACACAGAAAGAAAATGCAGGTTTCCAGGTCAACCAATAATTGCTCCTCTTTGAGATCTAAAAATCCGGAAAAATCAGCAGCTTTAGTGAGTGGTAGGAATGAAAGTTACAGTAAGCACTGGCAAAAGCACACCCCATACTACAGGCATGGGGTGTGGCATGATATCTCAGCCACATATGCCTCTTTTGTCTAAATGTGAAAACCAGATTGTGTCTTTTATGGGTTCCCTTTGAAATCTGGCACACTTGACCCTCCCTCGGCTGTGATTTAACTGCATGCTCTGGTTTATTTCTGGAAACCTCCTACACTCCTCAGCTTGTTTAAGACGCCTGCCCAAGTGTGCCTTTTGTTTACTTTGCCAGTTGGGACAAACAGTAAAGTTAGGTGATTAAGCATTTGCATGAGGTCTTGCACACCCCCAAGAGAAACCACAAGGAACATTTGGAGGGAGGCTTGTCAGTCCACAGTTGTTGGTTCTGATGAGAAGTGGGGGTCTGGAGGAGACTAAATTACCAACACTTGGCAATATCAACCACTGGCACTGTGTCCACATCTGGGCTTTGTCTGAAGTTATTAAACTTGGAAAATAAGTTCTGCCCTGTAATGTTACGGTAAATGATACAGAATGAAATTTTTAGCTTTCTATCATCTAGATAGGGACATCAAATACTCTGAGGAGGTCACATATTTGCCATTTAACTGCAATTTCTCGCCACTAATACATATCTTAGAAGATGGATTTGTACTGAGGTTACAGTGTGTTCATCTGAAACAAAAATGTTTAGTTTAACATATTCAGATGATGAGGAGGGGGAGGGAGAAGAGGGGGGAGTGAGAGATGATTGTGAGAGATAATGACTGAGATGTGGCAAGGAGGCACTGATCGGTCTCTTGACGAACTTGTCGCTTCACCACGCTCCGTGTGTCAGGGCTTGGCACTCTCCTGATGTCAGGCGTGGGTGGCCTCCTGACAAGCGCTTGAATGTGTGTGTCACGTCCGTCTGGGCTGAAACCGCTCCTGAACACACACCCACATAAAGACACTGACACGGTGCCATCAGGCCCGCCATCGAGCCCAGACAGAGTCCCTGGCAAACACAACCTTTTTCTCCAGTTCTCTGTCAACCTCTCAGCCTTTCTGTTGCTTGCTCTTCCTCTCTGAGTCTGTCACTCATTTCTTGAGTACAACCATAGCCATTAATTAGCAATTTGGGCCTGAATCATTATATATTTTTTTTAATTACGACTGTGAAAAACCGAAAGAGGGCCTTGGGAGCGGGCCTGGGTCTTGGATTTGGTTCATCTGAAAATTAACCCTGTGCTGTAAATTGTAAGTACCTCTGTGTGAATGTCAGTGAGGTGAGTGCCAGCCAGTCCTACACAGGCGTCACACATAGACCCCACACTGTAATTGCCTGCTAGCTGGAGATGCTGTGTAATTTTGGACGTGGCTGTGGTGGCGCTGAAAGAATAAGGGACTGGAGATTTAATGCCCAGTCTCAACTTTCTCACAAGCTTCTTACTCTCTCTCTCTCCATCTTTCTGCTTCATTGGTAAACCTTTTTATTTCTAGCTTAAATTATTTTCTAGGTTTCTGGGGGACTAAACTCAAGCTGCCCAAGTCTGCTGGGAGAAGGACACAGCCTGGCATGAATTAAAACCAACTCTAGTGTCAGTTGTAGAACAGGATCTGGGCCTGGCAGGTAATCAACACGTTGGCTGTTGTTTTTGCTGCAAAACAGACCACAATAATTCAGTGGGGAATTTTCCGTCATGTCATTTTTCCGAAATGTCATTCATATTCACTGAGGAAGTTGTGTCTCCACATAACAGATGTCAATCCATTTGCTGACACGCTACATTTTAGTTCCTGTGCATTCCTGCAGGTGTGTTTGTAGGCGGTAATCTCCCTGCGATGCACCCTCTCAGCATAAAAAGAGGAGGAGGAGGAGGAGGAGGAGGAGGAGGAGGAGGGAGTCTTTAGTGACAATAGCCCCCCTCAATATGCTCTCCGTGGGTGTTGGTGGGGGGCATTTAAAGGCCATTCAGCCCCTAGCAAGACCCCCCCCAACAACGCCTCCACATTCTGGGGATAACTACCTGCCCAGGAGCTCTCTCTGTCTGCCCATCTGTCCCCTCCAGAGGCTGCCCTCCTCTTTCCTCCTTCACCACATTGCTCCTGGAGAGGCTGCAGGCTCCCCCCCACACACACACACACACACACACACAAACCAATGGGTGATTGCTGATTCAGCTCTGCATCAGGCTGACAGTGCAAACAGAGCAACACAGGGGGTAAAGAGTGTGTGAGCGTATGTGTCTGTGCGTAGGAGGGTGTAGGCTTCTGTTGTATTTATTGGAGAATGAGTCGGTGTGTGTGTTTGTGTGTGTGGGACTTAGTAGGTGGGTGATTGAGCATTCATTAGCGTTGATGGATGTGTGTGTGGGCGTTTGTGTGGACGGAGACATATGTAGGCGGTAGAGTGTATGTGTGGGTTTGTATGTAGGAGGAATTCAGGGGGGTGGGTGTTTTGCTGTGGGGGTGTGGGTGGTGGGACACTACTGGCACGATTAATGTTTTACCTCTTTAACTTTATTACGGATTATTATGGGGAGAAAAAATTGTTAGGTTAAAATATCTAAAGATCCAAAATAAAACTGTCACAACCCTACTCACTTGCTTGTCTTATGATACTCATCAGCAGATTGAATTTAATAAGTTGCCTTGAAAATGTAGATACTCAAACTTTTTACAACATAATATAATGTAATATATTTTTTTATGTCTTTGGCAAATGTTCTTGTATGCAAAACATGCAAGACAAGGTCAGTTTCATACCTGATAGCTACATTTCTGTATTTTTTAGTGATGGCAATTTTTATCTAAATGGAAAAAAATTTAGCTCTGAGATATTTCTGGCAGGGATGATCCTTTCATTAAAATATGATGCTAACATGTGGGTGTGCTTTTTCAACAACATGCCCTTGTTTCTTGCAGCAAGGCAGCAGTTTGTAGCTTTACTCCCACAAGCCGGGCTGCAGGAACGGGCATAATGTGACCTCTATCGCAGCATGCACAGCCCATTAGTCCAATTTACTCAGCTGTCAAACTCCAAATTCACACTGTCATCCATATTGAGAGCAGGAGGTTAAAAGAAGAAAGGCGTTCTGCATTCCATTCACCCTCTAGGTTTTAAACCTCACGGTCTTTGCACAGAAATTGCTGAATAAACCTTCCTCTCTGTCCAGCAGTGAAAAACCAAACCTCACCCCCTCTTCCCTTGGTGGGAGGATGACTGTAGATAAGTTAGCTAAACACTTTCTGGCAAGCAGGCACGCCGCCGCCGGCACACACGAGGCCTGCAGGCGTGGGAAAGACCTGACTCTGTTAATAAGCAGCATTTGGCCCTTCTAACCTCTGCAGGCTTTGGCTCGGGCTAGTTGTCTCTTTCTCCCTCACTTGTTTTCTCTCTCTTTCTCTCTGTGAGTGGAGGAGTCACAGGAGAGCAGGTCAGACAGGGAGAGGCCCACAGCTGCGGCTGCGAGGTCCTGGTGTGTTTATTTGGGAAAGCCCAACCAAAATAAGCTCCAGCCAGCCATTGCTCCTGAGGACTGGGGCCACCGCCGCTGCGGCGCTTTTCATCCTAACAATGGGGAAAGTGCTCTGACTGAGGATGGAGCAGCACGGCACAGTTCACTGTACAACAGCTGCCTCATCTATGGGGGAGGAAGTGCGCTGCAGATGTGGACAGGATAGATGGTTCATGTTCCCACACCTACTCCTGTTGTACAGTTGTTCACCCGTGCTTAGTGGTCAGTGAATGAGTTCCTTTGTTTAACATGAGAAAGTTTGCCTGCCTAGTGGAAACACCACAGAGCAGAGATTCAGAATTAGTGCAGTGTTGCAGATTTACACGGATATGTTACACAGGGTGTTATGTTGTCATGACCCTCTTGCTGTATATCTTTAGGTTGGCATCTTCTTTTTATTTCGAATTAAAAGATGCCTGTGATCAGAGAATAAAGTGCTCTGAGATAAACAAAGTATGTTCCTGCTAATTATAGGTGTTACTCCTCAGTGTTTTAATAGCTGGTACAATATAAGCCAAATTTGGGAGGGTCATAAAATGCGTAAGATCATAACAATGCCTTTGGTTTGGTTTGCTGAGCTGCTCTGCTATCACTCAGGTGATCTACATTGGGGGACAGCAGCCCTTTTATATGCTACATAACAACATCCACATCCTGCTTTACTCATCACACTGCCCCGCACTGACCCACCCATTAAAAGGGTCGTCCAGCCCTTTGCAAAAGGTGCACAGGTGTGCCCCAGGCCTCACAAGCCCAGATGACTGACAGTTGCCCGCCCTCTGCCCCCTCTAGCCGCCAATCAATCCTTTCTGCTCCGGCCCCCTTCTCTCTGCTGCTGCTCTGCTCATTTGTTACGGGCTGTAAAGTTGACAGATGATTGGCTGTCCAGCTTATCTTGTTTGCACCACCCATCCCACCCATTATCATTCATGCTGTGGAAGTCACCATCTAGCTGTTTACCTGTAGTTTACCTTATCTTAACATACCTCCTCCCTTTGACCTCTCCACTACCTTCCATCCTTCCTTCAACAACAACCCTCTTCTAACCCTCCTCACATAGCTCCTATCGGTCGGTCAGTCAGCACCCTTGGTAAAATCCCTGGATGTGTTTGCCTGTTGAGTCCCTCCCCGGTTCTGACAGTGGGGGAACTGCGTGGGGCCACAAAGAGGGACACGTGTCAGCTGAGCCGACAGACAAAGCAGGTGCTGTGGCCGGGGCTTGAGGAGGTGCAGCTGTCAATCGGACCTGCTGCACCCAAACACATATCACATATGGTCACTAGATCAGGGCCTGACTGATTGACAGCCAAGCTGGTGGTGGTTGGAGTCAACACTACTGACCTTACACTGATCATTTGACCAACTTTACTTACAGAATTGCTAACTTATCATTCTGGTGTTTTTTTGCTGGAGCTATTATGTGTCCTGGCAAGGCTAATTTAAAGGAACAATAAGTAAGATTTCCATTGTCTTGTAGCACAAATTGACCCACATATCTGTTTCAGTGACTTAAGACTTTTCTCTTGTCCACCTAGCTGGAATTTCTTTTCACTCATAGAAGTTGCCAAAAGTTTTATAATTGTATCCACATTTTTTCATTAACAAAGTACCATTTGTGGCTATAAGAAGCAACAGATGCCAACAGTATCTGCCACATCTGCCAACTGTCATCTGTCCCCAGTTTGTTCTACCTGCAGGATGCGAGTGGTCAACCACCACCCCCAGAGGGCCCCGATTCTTAACCATTACCCCCCACCTCCTCTGAAATTAAAATGCAAAAATGCAGACTGCCCTGTAAGATTCTACTACATAATTTGCGGTCCTCCCCCTCCCCTATCCCCAGCTCCCCTAAAGCATCATTCTTGTGTCTGACAGCAAGTGGGTGACTTCTGACAGGTCGCATTGATCTCCTGGCTGGGAAAGAAGTCTGCTTGACAATGGCGAACATGTGTCTGTTTTGGGACAAGCCTTAACTTGTCTGACCCCCTCATTTGGGATGCGCCCACAGAAAAGCCATCCCTTGGTTAAAGAAAACTATTTCATCTGCTCAGACAGGAATTTGGTCTCTTGTGAATTTTCTTGGTTTGGCTTGTTTGAAGTAAAGGAGACATCAATGTATTTTGTTTAGATTTAGATTCAGATTTAGATTCAGGGCTTTTTTGGGGTTCCTTTAAAGCGGCAGCATGGAGAAATATGTTATTGTCTGTGTGTGATTAGGTAGTTCTGTTCCATTGCCGTTTCTTCCATGTGAGCATTAAATAAGAGCCAGCCCATTTCTGAAATGTCTTTGATAGATGATATGAATAGCTAAATTCCTTCAAACAGCTTTGAAATGGCTCATTCTGGTCGCATTAATACCAGGGATCATAATGGGGACATGGTTAAGTTTACGTTTGGCTGTTGCAATAAATACTTTCACAAGGAGGGTTTCTATATTACATATTACAATGATTGTTAGAAAAACACATTTTGTTTTACACTGTGATGTGCACTGAGAGCGGAGCTGTGCGTGCCTGAAACACAGTGTGTATGTGTGAAAATGTGTTGGTTCCCATTGACAAAACTGAACTGGAGGATCTGGAAGGTACAACATGTATGCTGCAGCACGTTAAAGTTTTTTTGAACTCGTGGACACCTACAGTATTTGTCTTGTTTATAGAGCTCTTTAATGCAACAGTGTGTAACAATGGGAACACTTTAAAGAATTTAAAGAACATTGTTTTACTGTAAACATAAAAAATCATCTGACCTCACAGCAGCTGCAGACTGTTGCTGCCAGTTACTAGCTAACAATAGGCTAACTTTAACATTACCTGCTGTTAAGCGTAATATTAACTATAGCGTCCCATGTAGCAATGCGCCTGTTGCCTCTAATGTCTGTTAGCATTTAAGTGGCACCAAAATGAGGCACCAAAATCCAAGTTGCTATTCAGTCTAGTAGATACTGGTTGTTTTGGCACCGGTGGCATTTTAGCACCTGGTTTCAGTACCCAACCCTAATTGTGCTGTATTTTGCGTGTGCAAACACTGTAGACTGTCTTCTGATAATAGATGGGAAGTACTGTGTGTATGACTGATTTAATGAGACACAAATAAGTCAGAAGTGCTAATAAACAGTACACTGCTACAGCTTTCATTAGTGTTGATGTTTGGAGCAGCCATGGGTGGAAGGTGATTTTGGGGTCAGTGTAGTCTTGACCTTCCTCCACAGTGCTGCGGAAGAGGGTCTGGCTAGTCTACACAACATTCCGCATGGCAGAAAACGTGCCTGGTTTATTGGCTTTTCTTTAAACCATTCACAATCGTCTTGGGCAACAGTGCTTCTGCAAAATAGCCTCAGGTAGGAAAGTGTTTTGGTGGAACGTGTACGTTCAAAGATTATTTAGTCTACCTACCTGTCTTGATTTACCCTGCAGAGATCAGATGAGCAGTTAACCTTAGTCCTCATAAATCAACCGAAGTTTAAAATGCCAACACAAAGAAAGGGCCGAAATGAGAGACATCTAGTGGAATTTCCGGAGGCACCTGAACAATCCCGGAAAGGAAATGTTGTTTATATAAACTAGGGTTGGTAGGGTTCTGCCAACTTTCTGAGTCGGAAATCCGACTTCAGGCAGCGTTACAGTTGACAATTCTGACTTCCCAATCCAACTGGAACACACTAAGATGCACTGCCCTTAGTTCATCTCAGAAGACTGAGTTACTTAACCTGTCTCTAAGGGTGACCTCAGCCACCCTACGATCGACAATTGGTTAGTCTGTTTTATTCACTATTTGAGCTCACAATTATACATGAGCAGGGCCTGAAATTAACACCTGACCACCTGCCAAATGCGGTTAAAAATAAATGCAGGAAAAAAAAAAATAGTAAAAACTTTCGTTGAAGAAAAAAGGAAACTGTCTTGGCTGCCTCACTCTTTTAAAACCAGAGGGGTTTCTGCAAAGCTCTCCCTGTTGTAGCTTACCATGTTGCTTGGGTGGTCAAGAGCAGAGCCATTAGCACCAAGCATAACTGTTTTTCCATTTGTTGCAATGAATGGTTAAATCTATGACAAGAGCGTTCCTTTCTATGCTGTTATGTCCATTTTAACATGATACATTTCCTATAAATGTAATAAATGTAACTGCAGTGATTGTTGTATATGTTTTTTTTGTCTTTTTTTCATAAGAATAATAAGCATATTTGGTTTTATTGCATTAGCAAGACTTTCATATACAGTATCATCCGTCACTTCCAGTCTGTGTTGTGTTATTTGTTAGAATATAACTTACATTAAGTCATAACATAATTAATTTAATTAATTAATTTGTCATATGCATATGTATGCCTGCCCATGCATGCTCCTTTTACTTATGCAGATCTGTTAACTGCCAACATTTCAGTTAATCTATCAATAGTTCACATAGCACAAATTCTTTTAAATCATTATCAGATGTTCAGTTCCAGTTTTGTTGTAGCTGCAGTTATTTAGTAATTCCAGTGACAATAATGGGAATCAAGGTTCATCTTAGTCAACTTCATCAACTTAGTAATATTAGAGCCCTAGCAATTAGATTTGTAAACGTGTTATTGGCAGTCCTGAGTTTTTTAAATGCATTCATATGGTCTCTTGATCTTGATGCAAGAATCCATTTTGACACTGCTCTTTTTGTTAAAATATGCAAGAAACAAATATTTTGAGTCATCTAATCTTTTAAGAGACCGCAGTTAATTGACGACATCCCTCCTTGCGTCACTCGCGGCACCACAAGCTGAAGTGTGGTGAGTGTGTGTGAAAATGACAGCAAGTGTTCTAGTGAGGAGTAGGAGGGTGGCAAGAGTGCCTTTCATACTCATGTGAAATGAATGTGTGTTCTGATTTATGCATCACAGCTCGACGGATACGCCAAGCAGCATGTGTTGACGGCTCTAATCTGTATGGAGGCTTAAGCGCATAGAGAAATGCTTACAGTTTTGATATATTTCTGTTGTTTGTCATTTTCACGCTTGCTCTTCAATAATGTCTAGTTTTGAGATGTAATAGTTCAGTTTTATGTTAGCTGATGTTGTTTAGAAATTGTATTATTACTATGTAGTTATTTAGATTTTCAGGGTCAAGTATTATTTGGTCAAATTAGCTGTTTTGTGCATATATTACTGAAATGATGCACACTTGTGAAGGAAATGAGATTACGTAAGTAGTTTAGTTGTGCAGTGGGGCTCGAAAGTTTGGGCACCCCATGTAAAAAAAATTATTAATGTGCATAAAGAAGCCAAGAAAAGATGGAAAAAATCTCCAAAAGGCATCAAATGACAGATTAGACATTTGTATAATATGTCACAAAAAGTTAGATTTTATTTCCATCATTTACACTTTCAAAATAAAAGAAAATAAAAAAATGGCGTCTGCAAAAGTTTGGGCACCCTGCAGAGTTTCTAGCATGCAGTGCCCCCTTTGGAAAGCTGAGACCTGACAGTGTCATGGATTGTTCTCAATCATCCTCTGGAAATACCAGGTGAAAGACCAGGTGATGTCAATCTTAAGGTTTTAAATGCCCAGACTCATCTGACCTTAACCCAACAATCAGCACCATGGGTTCTTCTAAGCAGTTAACTTGAAAACTGAAACTGAAAATAGTTGACGCTTACAAAGCAGGCTAGAAACTGTGCAGGGTGCCCAAACTTTTGCAGATGCCATTGTTTTGTTTTCTGTTATTTTTAAAGTGTAAATGATGGAAATAAAATCTAACTTTTTGTGACATATTAAATGAATGTCTAATCTCTCATTTGATTCCTTTTGGAAATGTTTCCATCTTTTCTTAGTTTCTTTATGCACATTCATACAAATTTTTACCTGGGGTGCCCAAACCTTCGAGCCCCACTGTATGTACCTGGTGTGAATGTTAATCTTATGTTTTTAAACTTACAAATATACATTCTGTAGCGCAGTATTTATTTTTGTGGAGTGAAATATAATTTTTTGCCTGTATATACTTTGTTTAAGGAACAAAGTACATGATTTTTTTCTTTATTTTCAAGTGAATCTTGAATTATCTTGATTGACCTCTTCAGGGCATCAGGGACCTCTGTTACATCTGTGACCTCTGATTACAAGAACACATTAACAAGTCATTGTTGGTTGTTTGGGGTCATAGTCAAAAATCAATACCTTTTTTTTGTCTCAATGAGCCAGCCACTATCTCCACGAGCAGAAGCTTCTAATTAGTTGGGGACAGAGTGGCCTATTGGGTCTGAGGCGTGGGAAACATGTTTACAGATGTTTTATGGCCCAGATGAGAATTAATGTATCCCTGTGTACTAAGTATTAATGAATTACTTGTTAGTGCCATCTGTCATCATTTGGGTGGATATTTGTAGATCCTGTCTATTGTCTGACAAATGTTCAACACAGAAATTTTAATATTTCAAGCTCATCTGTCAGATATCACTTTGGTAATTGAGTTGCTCATATTTACTAATGAGTTTTTTTTCTTGGAAAAATCATCTTGGTTCTCAAGGATATTATATCTTAGTGCTTCTTCCTATGATCCCCCTAGATGCGGACAGATGGCAAGCATCATGCTAGTACTTCCTGTAGTTGCTCAGGGGTGACGAGCTGGCACTCAGCAACATTCTTCAGCTCCTCTCTACCATGGATAAACACGGAGCTGCTTGCTTTCCAGACACAGTCATGTTCACCTGAACTCTCCTGCTCCGGGTTGTGTCCGTCAGGGCTTTGATGTGGGCCATGTCGGGTCAGCCCCTCCACATCTCTCGTGTGACCCGGAGGGGCGCGCTGAATGGCTTCCCCTGTCTGTGATTCCTCTGGGGGGGGAAAAACACACATACTCATTACAACAGGCTCTTGTTGTTGCTCTGTGTGAAGGCATTCCCACCTGTGACTGGGCCTTTGAGACGGGCGGAGGGATGTGTGAAATATCAGTCTGAGAGGGTTGGAGGCTGGGTCGCAGCTCAGAGAGACAGAGGGAGTAGGCCAGCTGTAGATGTAATATCACCTATGGGCCTGCCGGCTGGGAAGGTCTAGCTCAGGGGTGCTCATTACGTTGACGCGATCTACCGGTTGATTGCAAAGGCAGTGGGGGTAGATCACATGGCATTAAAAAAAAAAAATAAAGATGTCAGCCTATCATCCATCCTCACTATGCCAATATACTATTTGTCACTTGATTGACATACAGGACAACCAGTCCAACGTCTGATTTTTTTCTGACACATGGGTCAGCACTCAGCACGCATGTGCATTCAGCACGCATGTGCATTCAGCAGCGAGTTGCCGAGTTAGCCTAGCTAAGTCATTTCTAATAATCTGAAAAAAAGGTATAAAAATGAGTGGGGGAGCTGGACCAAGCAAAAAGCCAAAAACCTACCACTTCCATACAGAATGGGAGGAGGACTTTTTTTCCACAATGTCCTATTCAAAGTGCATTTGCCTCATCTGTAAATCTACCATTGCTATTCAGAAGAAGGGAAATGTGGAGTGGCATTTTTGGACTGTTTATAAAAGCTACGAAACTGAATTCCCTCCGAAAAGTGAACTGAGAAGGAGAAAGGTGAAAACTCAAATCCCAGTTGTCTGGACAGCTGGCCTTTTTCTCATAGCTTACCACAAAAGCAAAGACCGCCATCGAAGCATTGTTCCGGGTCAGTCACATCATTGTTAAACACAAGAAATCCTTCCAAGACGGAGAGCTGATTAAAGAGGCATTCGTTGAAGTGGCTGATTTGTTGTTTCAAGACTTTAAATACAAACCTGACATAGTATCTTCAATGAAATCTCTCCAGCTGTCAAGAAGTACAGTTACACGGCGCTGTGAAGCAATAGACGAGAATGTGACCGAGAAACTTAGGAGGGATTTCGCAGACTGCGAGTGTTTCTCACTGCAATTAGACGAGTCTACAGACGTGAGTGACGCAGCCCAGTTGTGCATTTTTACTCGTATGGTGTTTACCGATATGACTGCAAA
>NC_045741.1:18737582-18744310 GCF_008692095.1 Etheostoma spectabile | reverse complement strand
TTAACAGTACTGCCCATGAAAGAACACACTCGGGGAGAGGACATTTTTCAATCTTTCAAAAACTTTATTGAGAAAACTCAGCTTCCAGTGTGCATATGGAGAAGGCGGACTGTGACCACACTGAATTGTTGCTACACACTGACCTAAGATGGCTTAGTCGAGGGAAATTCTTGCAAAGATTTCGAGAGCTCTGTCCAGAGATTAAAGAGTTTTTCCTTGTCTCTAAACATGCAGAATACAACCAGCTAAATGATGCTCAGTGGCCACTAGACTTAGCATTTTTAACCGATCTGACCAACATTTTGAATGACCTTAATGTTGAACTGCAAGGAAGATAAAATATTGTACATTTAATTTTCAATATATATATAAATAAATTTATGTAGAAATAAATATGTTTTTGCATTGTTAAAGTAGGTAGATCATTTTGACTTGGTCATTTTAAAAGTAGCTCGCAAGCTGAAAAAGTGTGGTCACCCCTGGCCTAGCTAATACGATACACATGCTACATCCTGGATGAGCCTCTGCCTGGCTTTGTGGCGCTGAGTAGAGGCATGGAGGTGTGTGTGTGGTGGTGGGTGTGTGTGTGTGTTGTGTGTGTGTGTGGTGTGTGTGTGTGTGTGTGTGGTGTGGTGTGTGTGTGTGTGTGGTGTGTGGGTGTGTGTGTGTGTGTCGCACTATATGCATGTGCGAGGACAGTTGGACAGCCCCCATGTAATGATCTTCCAGACCTGAGTGTTAGCTGAAAGTTATATTGTCATTTACGTTCTGTAATTAGGGGGTGTAGGGAAACAAAACAAAAAAAGTAGGAATATGTGATTTATGACTGTATATCCTATAGCCTCTTGAGAACCGAGGAAAATAAGTTTTTTCCTAATCATTTTTTTGTGATTCCAACCTGTTTAGGGTTAAAAAAACATCCTACAATTTACACATTTTTATTTTATTTTAAATTTTTGTTTATAGCATGTCCACTGTAGTGGACAACAGGATCATTTTAGTACGAAAAGAGACACATTTGGTAGACACCATTATGTCAACCAAGATGGATTATTATCAAAGAATACAGGCATTTGATTAAAACAGATACATTTATCTTCTTGAATCCTTTTCCTTGCATTTGCAAGGATATGTTTTCTATTAAAGCTAACACTTTATGGCCGTATCCTTTTGATTGGTCCCCTTGAATCCTTATAGCGTTATTGAACAATGAACATAGAATAATGTAACTATAACTAACTGATTTAGTTGGATTTTTTCTGTCAAACTGAATCCAATCTAGTTTTTCCTTCACTCTTCATTTTGTGTATGTATTTTCTTTTAGCAGTGATAGTCCTGGAAGCAATTTCTCTTTTTGGTAATGCAGAGAAACATCTTGCATCTGGTGCATCTCATGTACGTCTTGCTCCTGCAGCCCTTATTTCTGAATCTTCTGCATGCTTGATATCCATCATCTCAGGCATGTGTGCTGGCCTAGTCTGCGCACAGATGGCTCTGGTTGTGGGATCCTCATCTTAGATGGTGGCTCATACTATCCTCACTCTCGTCACAGCTTTTATCCAGTTCCAAACTCTCCAACAGTCTTCAGCTAGGAGTAATTTGAAGTCCAGGTACTGATGTGGTGTTCTTGGGGTCTGTGCAGAGCTTTGCTGTCAGATTTTATGTATCCAGGAGTTTGTGATGGCAAACATCAAAGAAGTGATGATCACACGCGACGTCCATTTTTTGGTCCTGCTTGACATTCGATAGAAGCTAAGCATGCGATCACATAGACCACACCACCTATGTTGTCATATACTGTGAATTACCGCTGGTCTTTGACTGGACCAGGAGCTTTTCTTTGGACCTCTGGTACAGATGTCTTCCGGGTTTTTCCCATGTACAGTGGAGCCGAGCACTGGTTGTTGTCAAACCATTTTGTGATGGCCAGCTCAGGATCTTTCTGACCACTGACACTGATGTTCCTCTCCCCTCTTTTTTCAACTGTTTGTCTACGGCAGCTGGCACAGCTTTGGGACACGGTTCTCCTTATAGGTCCAGTTGCAGGAAGGCCCTTTGCCAGCAATGCGTCCAAAAGATCTATGGTTGTGAAGTACGTCAAAGAATATGTGGCTTCCTGTTGGAACAGATTCAACCATGCGTAGAACTGCTGCAGCTCCAACTCCTAACCTTTGGGCTGGAAAGGTATTCTTCCCTTGGTAGACTTCAAAATCAAGCATCAGACCATTTGGGGATGCAAGGACAAAGACCTTCAGACCAGTAGGGTTTGGCTTGCCGGGAACATACTGCCTGACTGGACAACGGCCTGTGAATGGGATGATTTGCTCATCAATACAGACCCTTTCTGGCTTTGCAAGGCTGAGACAGCCTTGCCGCACACAATCAAGTAGTGGCCTGACTTTCCAAAGAATATCTTCCTTCTTGGTTTCCTCTGTCACAGCCAGGTCATTGACAATCTTGAGGGAGTTTCTTATCCTGAAGAATCTATCCCTTGTCATTTTGTTACTTAAGACTCGCACTTTAGTTTTTTTGGCCCAAAACATTTTAATTCTGGAAGCCAAGGCATGCCATGTGGACTGAAATGCCAAAGAGATTTTTATTTCTTGTGGCGTAGTGTTCATACACACTCCTCGCTTTGCAGCTCTCTTGATTTGTGTATGTTGCTAAATCTTCAAAGACCTTGTTGTCAATGTACTGAAAGTATTCACTTGGATTCCAGTCCGCTTGTGTTGTAGGGTCATCTTCTTGACACACAGGAAGCCCAGGTAACACAGGTGCAAATCTGATATGAAGTAAAAAACAAAACAAATGATTAGTAATAAAAGTTTTATTACTCAATGCAGCTGAATTTAAAATTGTGGAATTGTATCAAACATACATGTTGCTCCTGGCCCACAGAGGGCGACGAGTTTCCTGCTCGTCCCTGTCTGTATCGGTGTCTGTATCTGTCCCTTCAACTGAGCCTTCTGCATCATCTTCCTCTTCTTTATCACCATCTTCTATCACTGGTTGAACCTCATCTTCATCTCTCTCATCATCTGACAACTCCAAATCTGAATCTCCCTCAACTATTTGGTATAGAATTCTTTCTGCTTCAGTTCTGTTTCCTACGACAATGTGGAGCTTATTACATGAAGATAGTCCTGATGTCCACTACAATTGAATTCATAAATTAGCAAATATTTTAAAAGGGCATCATTTAGTTGCTTCAGAACTAGATATTTGATTCTCTACAACCTTAATAAACAAGAAAAATATATGATTGTATGTAGTACAACATATAGACAAACAAAATTTGACTCACCTCTCATCTTTCCATAAAATGTGTTTGTTCCTATGCCGTCCATTTTGGATTGAAAGAAAGAGGAGTTTCCAGCATACCCCCCAATCAAATGACACATCACGAAAAGACCAGGATGTCCTGTACAGTTCAGCAGGAATTAATGGACTCACACAAAAAAATCCAAGGAGAGTGATGAAATGCCAAAGTCCACTACAGTGGACAAGTAAATGGGCTGGTCTAGGAGGATAGGACAGGAGTTTTTCTGGGCTAAGTCTGAGAAGTTGGTCATTTTGCAAGTGGTAACAATCCCGTTAGCGAACAGACTTTGTGTACAATTTGGGTGTGTTGGAATGTGTGAGTGAAGCGAGGCCTTGCCATTAACATACACTTTATCTCTAATTAACTCTCCAGTGGTTACTGATTGACCCTGTTACACCTGCACAGATATGCCAGAGCTTTTAGCAGCCTCGTTAAGGGAGAACAGCTCTTTTGATTTAAATCTAGCATTAGTCTCCAACTTAACCACAGGGTAAAAAGAGGTTATAATGCAACCCTGGCTGACATAGGTGAGCTGAGATTATTCCAGAAATGGAGCGGTGTTGAGAGCACATTAATGTACCTTAGAGTCTTACTTGATAATACCATTCTGACTATCTGGGATTCAATCCATATCCCTCCCCCAGCGACCAAAATAGCCGTGCTTTGATGGCTTAAAATTAATTACCAATTTACAGAGTCTATAACTTTATCTTCATCTCCTGCTTAAGCTGTATGCTGATATCTGGTGCCAATTTAGGACAGTCATCAACCATTTTTTGGTTAATTGGGAAATGGTGCCTGGCCAATTAGGAAAATAAGGTGCAAGAGAGAGAAAGGCCTGCTTGGATAATTAAAACCTCAAATAAAATCCACATAATAAGGAACTTTCACATTCAGTGCTCTTAATTAGTGAGTTCTCTTTTGTCTGAAGTATTCTAGTCGATACTGTGTCTATGCTTAAATTATTAGAAGGATCATGATTCTTTGCTTGGGTATTGAACTGCACCAGTCAACTGATTACCTGAGGCTCAGCAAGGGCTTTTTGGAGCCACAAGTCTGGCTTGTGCATAGCGCTGGTTTCCTAGGGAGAGGTTAAGGAGAGGAGTTACTACCTCCTTGGGAGTCACAGACTTGCTCTTTGCCACCGTGTCATCCATCCTGGAGCCTAATCGAGTTATCATATCAACAAATCTCCCATCAGGGGCCTCACAGTTGACACTCTAAGAAAGACACCCACAGGGGGGGCAACAAATTTTGAGCAGCAGGGTGTTGCTAAGAGAGGCTGAGGCACCTGTAAATGTCTCCCCTCCTGCCTACGTAGAGGGCACTCCCGCTGGGCATGACACTGCTCTCTGGCCCCTGGTCACCGATAGAGCACAAGAGCAGGAAAGAAGGAGCCATTTAATGCTGTTCACAATAGGTTGATTACACAATAGAAGCACTATATCACCAAGACTGTCAATGCATTTAACAGCAACCCACAAACAATTAGCTGAAAGGGCAGCGAGATTTCATGACCATAGGCCTTGGCTCTGCAGGCCAGTGGAGACAAACTGTCCACCCACGTGCAAATGGCAGCTGGTGATTCTACCCAGATAATACGTTCACAGACTTCTGTGGATTACCGCCTGACCTTTAAGTGTGTCCCCTCAAAAATAAACCACATGCTGGGCCCTTCCTCCAGTCACGGGATGGTTTATGACTCCTTGAATGTTCAAAATGTCACCCAATAGTTTGTCTTTGTGGCCATATAGAATTACATAGTCTGTTCGATCCATGGTTTACATTGTTGTCAATATGAATCAGCCAGCTGTTTCCCTAGATGTTTTAGGATGTAGATGTGAGGTGTTTACTTTGTGTGATGATTTAAAGCAAGTCTAGCTTTTTGTGCTGATAATTTCCAACTTTTGATTATTGGTTTTCTCAACCAACTCCTCCATTATGCTCTCTTGGTTAGCTAAATGAGGCTAAAGTGAGTCATCAGCAAATCCTGCATAGCATCATGTCTCTTGATTTGATTTTTGTGAGATCATTTATAAAAGACTTTGTTTGCGTCGTCTATATAGCCCTGAAATCATCCAACATGAAAAACAAATGCCATCTTTGATTTGGGCAAGTGGGTATTAAGTCCATCTGTTCACAATACCCTAACAAGAACAAAACGCCCTTCAGGGCAATCAAAGCTTGCCTGCCTTCCATAACCAGAAAACTTGTGAGGTTCTAAACTTACTTCTGAAGTGTCCCAGTTTGATGGAATCACTTAAATAGGTTGGCAAGCGATAAACAGGATGACAGATCAAGCTCGTCTTTTACTTTTGGCATCAGATAGTTCAAAACCACATTTCTAAAGATGTGTGTAAGCCCAGGTTTTGTACATTAGGAGAAGGTTTTAGGGGGAACATGCAAAATAAAAGATGACTCAGTGGCATCCGATTCGTAAAACTAAATGTATTAAAAAGTCTTTAAAAGCTGGCAGCTCAAGCCAAAAAGTTCACGTCAAGTGCTTGTGGTGGGGGTTAAGCAAAGCAAGAACATATTGTGCCTTTAGAGAAACTTTAAAAAAAAACTGGCCAGATTTAAGTGCAGCCTCTTAGCATTCTCTCCATCCAGCGCGTCAATAAATCATTCCTCTGACCAACACTGACCAGCTCGGCCCATTGGCCAGGAGCCAAGCCTGTGTCCGGACAAGGCCCTGACCCGTTAACCTTGGCCAGAGGCCCTGGGCCAATGGGGTGAGGCTGTCAGAGCTACGACCCCGGCAGCCAGGGCTACCTGCTGCTCTGGCATAATGCAATTGGACACAGCCATCAGAATGATGGAGCACAGGGAATTCTCCACGCTGACCACTCCAATGGCTGCTGACCAATGCGGCCAACACTGGCTTCAAACCCTCCGGAATGTAAGAAAATGGCCCTTTTGATATTATGTCACAGATGCCCTTTTTGTGTGTTTTGCCTCACATCCAGTTTTAGATGCTGCAATTTGGGAACTTCAAGGGGGGAGGGTAAAGAATGTACTGCTTTCAAGTTAGCTTTGTGAAAGTAGTGAGAAAAGTCTTAGTTAAAAAAGCTGCTCTTAGAGGTTTCAGTAAACATGTTTTAAGTTTTAGTATATGAGCCTCTTTCATTAAGTATGTTCAAATTGTGTTTTAATACTGTCACAACCTGGCTCCAGGCCATGACAAAAGAGGGAATGAGGCAGCGTAAATGATAAAAAAGTGATTTATTTAACAAAAGAATAAAATACTGTTTGTCTCTGTAACTTAAATAAACCAAAAACAAGATGTGGCAGGCGAGTAGATCAGGCCATGGTTGAGCTCTGGATTGCAGTGGAGAGAGCGTGTAGCCAGACCAGGTGATACTTTATCCCCACTCACAGCTGCACCAAATCTGTCATCAACTCAAGA
>NC_045741.1:18730389-18737572 GCF_008692095.1 Etheostoma spectabile | reverse complement strand
TAATACCAGTGAGGTATCACTCCCACAGAGTGGCCTCACTGGATCATACAGAGGGCGTCACAATACATAAGCCATTCATTCCTTAATTTACATATTATGCAAACCTTTCGTGTTTGCCTCAGGTCTTACCGATTCATTTGCATTGTCATGTTACATATAAGGTCGGCCCAAACTCAGGCTCCTGCCGACATTTCTTCCTTCTGTCTCCACCTCTGTTTTGTTAATGGCATGAGGTTCACACTGGTAGTATAATTACTAACATTAGACCAAACTAAGAAAGACTCCGCAGGATGGTAACCCCATGAAGCCTGAATGGCAGTTTGCCTATAAGAGAAAAGGTGTGATAGTGAATCTCAGCCTGCCTGATTCCCTGCCTGTCTGTGTATACTGAAGGCATGCCAGTGTATTCATACAGGTGCCCCACACCCAACAAACACACACCTGCGGGACCCCTCCAAATGAACACAATTAGCATCCTCCATGCCCCGCTGAGTTAAACTCTCAGTGCAAACAAATGCACCCGACTGACAGGCAGCTTAAGCAAATGAATTGTTTGGAGAGTGGGCTGAATCTCTTTGGGCTTACAGAAATGCTGAAGGAATCTCAGATGGGAGCGTTTGCATTACAGAACAGCGTGAGAAAGAGGAGCACCTTAGTACAGCTCACCTGAATTAACATGGGATATTTGGTTGAAAGTGGGATTTAGAGTTCCTACATCATAGGTCTATACACCCCAGTTGGCATGGTAGAAGATGTATGAAGAGATATAATGTTATGGAAATAGTAATGCAACAGAATGAAAATGTCATCATTTTCAGTTTACTGAAAGCAGCTGCAATGCAATGAGTTGTGTTTTAAAACACAAAATCCTCTAAGGGGGCTTAGATCAAGAATATGGCACAATATATGTCCATGGAGATATATCAAAAGGTAAATTTGGGGCGTAAATCTGGAGGCCATTTGACCCGTTTTTAAAAGAAAAAGATATAGGGGAGCTGCTACTGTGGTACTGTAATATAATTAGGTTTTTGTTGTTTGATTGTTGCACTATGGCAAAGGTGGAGAGAGAAATGTTATTGTGGTTTTGGAGACATTGTTAATAACAAACCCTCTAAAGGGGTGGATCAGCAATAATTGCTATGAATATAATTAAGTGGCCATCATCCATCATGTGCATAATTTGAGGTGACCATCTGTCACGACTGTCATACTTTTCCCCCTTAAAGATATCAGTTTGATCAAATAACAGTAACTCTGGACAACTGTTCGGTTTCTCAAATTTTGCATGTCCATTAAATACGTTTTTGGGGGAGTTTTTCTACATCTGAATTGATGGTCTAAGAGCAGTGATTCTCAAACTTCTTTACATCAAGGACCCCTAAACTGACACAAAGTAGTCCACGGACCCCTATCTGATAGGACTTTGTCCCTGATAGAATTTTTGCTTTGTAGAACCCATGAGAAAATTAGTCATACAATCTGTAATCGTGTTACTTATGGATGAAATTAAAGGGAAAATAAATTATTCATCCTTTTTTTGGGGACCCCCTGGAACTCCTTCAAGTACTCCTGGGGGTCCACGGACCACACTCTGAGAACTACTAATCTAAGAGGGTGTCATATGCTGTACAGATTTTATCCCTTTGAGGCAAATTTGTGATATTGGGCAACAAATCAAATTGATTTTAATTGGCTTCAGACTTCTCACTAACTTTAACTCATCATGATACTGTGATTAGTCCTGAGTCACATACTAATACTGTTATTTGTTTCAAGCATCTACAAATTGCTCCAATTTAATGGGTGGGCTTCAGCATGTAGAAAAATAGTGAGAACATTTAGAAACCATCTTTAAAAAATAATCAAAGTTCATGTTTGTATATTATTGAGATTAAATAACTATTTATCTGAATTATTTTAGTGTAGTAAACCTCAACCGCTAAGTATGTAACTAGGTCCAAACACAGAAAATATTTTACAAAGGTCCAATTTGGGTGAAGGTTTATCAGCCAACAGAAATGTGTAGGTCATCCCAGATACGTTCAGTCATTAAGCACATCAGAGCATGCACAGCAGTTGGGATTAATGTTGGTGATTCTAAGATTAGGAAGTTTTCTAAAGCATGTATGAAAAATAATGTCATTGTCAATAGAAATCCAAATTCATTGTGAATTTGACATCAATGCATTTCTTGGTAATTTCAAAAGACATTGTCCACCTGATTTGTTGTGATGATCTTGTTCATGGTTTTGAGCCCTCCATGCTGAAATCTGCTTTAAGATACAAAGAGTCAAACGCATCAGTTCATAGCATTGCCTGTTCCCATAAAACTGCTATTCTGTTAATTTAAAGTTCTCCATCCATGTTTCCCTTTTAATTTTATATATGTGCTATTTTTGTAAAATTAATAAATGAAAGACATTCCTACTGCAGACAAAAAGTGGTATCCAATAAAGTCCAAAGGAAAGTCCACTATGAAATTAGCCATTGTGTTATCTTTCAAAACCTAAGGGTTGTCTTCAAAGCATATTCAATGTGGGCCAGTAGATCCCATTACTCATCTCCGTAGAAGTTTAGTTTGGGGTGCTGACACTGTGAAAGGGGCCGGAGGCTCGGTACAATGTCCTCTATGTCTTTTGCAATGGGCCAGTTTCTCCAAGCTGCACAGAGAGCGGAAGAGAGAGAGAGGTAGGCGTGGTATTATGTCCAAATAGGCCAAGCTGGACGGACAGACTGATAGCATCTGCCTGCTTTGTCAACAGAGAAGAAGAACTGAGCGCCAAACGTTCAACAGGACCAGATGAGGACAGAGATGGATGGTGTAGAGGCCACAGGCTTCTTCTGGCCAACGGGTCCAGCTTCTTATCTCTGACTCTCACTGGTCAATTGATTGGTTGTGGGGCATTAGTCATGAACTAAATCCAGGTCACAGCTTTCTTCTTCAGGCCTGGCCCACAGGCAAAGCGTGGTCAGCCTTCATGCATGTGCCACTGTATGAAGATGGATGAACGTACAAGCAAATGTGTTGCCAATGGAAGAGCTACATCAGTGAACCAGATAAGTTAGAAAGGTCATCATGATCTGAAAGTGAATTAGTGTGCAAATATTCCTGTGAAATTTTTGATTGTTATCGGGGGTTCTTCTTTTTCTTGATAATTTCTGCTGACATGAAGTTACTTTAGAGTTTGGTTTTCTGATTTGCTAATAAGCCCTTTTCCATATCCATAAGTACTCTGCCAGATTTTACATTTTGACTGGTTTGAAGAAAAGAAAAAAAAGGTCACTTTTCTGTAAAAGAGGCTGTGGCAATTTGCCAAATTAGGACGAAGCAACATTTACACAGCAGTCACTTTGCAGTAGTCACTAAGGGTATCCACATGATTTAGATGGTATGTGATGTTTTTGTATTCTGTAGCAAGCTACGCAATCACAAGAGACACAAAGGTGATGCATTAAATGCTTGTCTTGAATCCACATACTTATAAAATATATTATAAAACGGTTGATTTGACTTTAAGGAAAGAATTTTGCAACTTTTGTAAAAGTTCTATTTTCTCCCTCCTGTCTGACAACAATAAAACAAGGCTGTTTAGCTGTTTTTGTTTAACACATTGACCTGAATGGCCTCTGTCTGTACAGTATATCCAACTTTCTGTATTGCCTGGTCTCACAAGCAAATTAGATGCCTAATATTGTGCGAATAATTATGGTTCTATCCATAAATTTCCTGTTAACGAGAACTATGCTGCAGGAGAAATTGGTGTGTAAATGCCATTTTTGATAAGTAGATGAAGTCTTTATTGAAAGAACAGCTGAAGAAATGGGAGAGAGAGAGTGAATAACATGCAGCAAAGGGATGCAGGTCAATGTCAAACGCGGGCTTGCTTTTTTGAGGAGTAAACTTCTATATATGGGCACCCGCTCTACCAGCTGAGCTATCCAGACGCCCAGATGCAATGTTTAACGATAGGAAATGCATCACACTCAGGTAGCTAAACCTAGTGGGAAAAAATCAAGCTATAGTATTTAAGATGCCTGACAGAGGGTTCGAGGAGCTTTACAGGTTTTGAGGGGCTGCAGACAGAAATCATGGTGCCCATTAGGACACAAGACGAGAGGAGCCAAGAGGATGTCTGCACTCCAGGGATCTAATCCGGTACCATCGGCTCTGCTTTGGGAAAAGACAATTGTGCAGTTCCTGAGCTCCCTCGGGTTGTGGCAGGTGCTTTAGTCCACCAACAATTAGCCATCCCCCAGGTCTGGCTACTTTTGTGGCTGCATTAAGCCCATAGGAGCATTAACTCTGGCCACATTAGCTGAAATGGAAAAGTCAGCAGGGGCACCTTTTTTGGCTTGGTTAACTTTATTGTTTCATTTTCTTGTTGGGATGTTAATAACATCCAAATCCTGTCTTAGTCCCATGGATCTTTTCATAGAATGTCAAGAAAAAAAGAAGAAGATTGAAAAACTCTGCATGTTCTGACAAATTGCTTAACTGGCACAGTCAGTCAGTCAGTCAGTCAGTCAGTCAAAGCATAGTTGATAATGTAGGGATGTGAACGACCACTGTGGTCGACTCCGTTCTTCCAAAAACACAGTTTACTTTATTCTCATCATTGGCCTCTTCTGTTCTCAGTTCTTTGGTCTGTGAGCATCTGCTCTGAGCTCTTCTTAGTAAAGTCTTTACTGCCTCACCTTTTAATCTCTGTTTTAGAATCAGCCCTCTTATCGTGAAGCTTTGAGCTGCTGCATGAGAGTGAAATTAATTGTGTGCTGAGCAGAGTGGAATTAATGGCTTGCACTGAAACCTGTGGCCACGGCTGGCTTAGCCCTTTGCCGATCCCCCTGATCCTGCTTGTTACAGGAGCTTGGCCATTGTAGATGGTGAGATGATTGTGTGGTTTCGGCCTCTTGTCTCTGTCTCTTTTGTCTTTTGGGGGAGCACAGAGATCTCCTCTTTTGTCTGCCCCCATGTTCCTTTCAGGCGGTATCACAGCTGGCCCCTTTAATTCACTCAGGACATCGGATGACCTTACCCCCCAAGAGGCTACTGTAAACGCACACACACTCCCACACACATTTTCAACATTTTAACATTCAGAAAGGAGATCCACAACAACTTGAATATTGAGAGGGTACTTTGTAGGGCATCTCATGACCACATGCAAAGTTAAACCTTTTCCCTAACAACTGCTGTGTATTGGGCTAGTACCAAACATGCTGGTTTATTATAGTTTCTTCGCACAACCATTATCCAATAGGCAACCAACGTTAAAAAAAATGTGTGAGTCGGGTTTTCCCTGGGAATCCCCACAATGTGTTGTCTAGCCATCTGCCCACTCTAAAGATGCCGACTCATTGAGTTTCGCAGATAGAACTACTATACGGTCAAACAATTACCTAAACAGCTTGGTAATGGGTTTATGGTGTCTGGAATGATGGTCTGCAAAATAAAACTACAGGATCCCCACAAAAACCTTACATGGCTGTAAACATGTATTAACCAGAAAATGGGCCTTGTGTGGCATCATTTAGAAGAAACAAAGACTAGACTTTGGACAAAGAGGCAAGGTGCAGTAAGAAAGAGGGGATTCTACATAGCTAATGAGTTGGTCCATAGAAATGTAAAGAGGTGGGTCTTTAGGAAGAGTGGTTGCCCCGCTAGTCGGGCCTGATAGACTGTAAAGTGTGGAGGTCCGGCCACTGTGCCCACTGTCCATTGTGGCCATGCTAATTTATCCGGGCCCCTAGTTATGTCACGATGGGCTTTTATTGTGTTGTGAGGTGGAGGGGACCAAGTCATTATTGGAAGGAAACTCCGATAAACCAGAGAGGAGAAAGAGGTTTTGGTAAGTGTCCGTTCTTTAGGAATCTCAAAGAGAAGGACTCTCCTCCAGCCACAAATAAAGATAAAACTTCTAACACGAGCAATGAAGGGCCAGCCAATTTACCTCAGTCCTTCAGCGTCAAGGGCCATGTCTGACAGGGCCTACTCTACCTCATGGGAAGTGGTCAGCCATTAAGGGGAATTGACAGGGAAACCCTTATGTCAAATGAACATCGTAGAAGGAGAAGGACATTAAAACGCACAGTTGAGTCTTGTTCTTTTGTAAGTTTCACATGGACTTCTTGGAAATAATGAGAAAAAAAAAAATTATCCCCATGATGCAATTCCTCCACTAGGTAAAGCAATGAAAACGCAAGACTAGAGCAACAACTATATACACCAGACAAATCCTTAAACCATCAGTATCTTAAGATGTACATTTGTATCCAAAACACCATTAAAAGCATTGTCAGAAATAGTGGTGCTCTTCTTGCTATATAGCAAACTTTAGGCCGATCCCTTCATTACCACATCTAAATGGCCGAATTAGGGGGATATCAATGTTTTTGTGTTTGGGAAGATGGGGACTGGGAGATTATACCGCCGATTGAAATGTAAAACAGCTATTGCAATTACCAATAACCTCAGTGTGAACCTTGCCTGAAACAATGCAACTAGTTTCAAAGGCTGAGATGCAGGCACATCCCTGAGAGGCACGGCTAGATAACAAGAAGGCATCATTAAAGGTAAAGGAAGGAAAGAAGAGATTTTTATCTTTCCTCCCAGTGATATGGTCAACAGAGGAGCTCCCTCTTCCAAACACCGTGTTAAATCTTCTTTGAGTGGGTAGTGAAATCATTTAAGATGAAACGTGACCTCAGTTTTGTTTCTCTTTGTGATTTATTCATATCAAAGTGTGGAATAAAACGTATTTGGAAAAATAGACCACTGGAAATTGATATGCTGGGGCTTCAAAGTGCTAAAAGTGAAAGAATTTAATACAAAATGTAATTATCAGGCAGATAACGTGAAGAAAATTTCTGACTTGGTGGTATTTGTTGTGTGTAGATTACTCCTCCCTGACTTGCCATTCTCTTCTGCCGTTTCAGAGAGCCATGAAAGGTCTGTTCAGCCTTGGACAGAGCTGGATTTAGCAGAGTTTTGCATGTTAATGTCCACAATACAATCCTGTACAGAGAACAGATATGAGATCAGAGCAACTGCTACCTTTTTAAAGGGTCTTGTGTCCCTTTTTTCATGGGAGCTCTTTTGACTGTTGGAATTAGGAAAGTACACTGTTTCAGTATGTGTTGGTGGAGTGGGGGCTGAAACACACACACACACACACACACACAC
>NC_045741.1:18675610-18730379 GCF_008692095.1 Etheostoma spectabile | reverse complement strand
ACACACACACACACACACACACATACACCTACAACACACCTAATCTCACCTTCTTGATTTCCCCAGATGGATAGGTTTCTGTCTCTGTTTTGATGTTTGGTGCTGTCCCCCTAATTCCAGCATTTAATCACTCAGTGTATCAGCACAGAGATTTCAGCTTGCCCTCAACCTACTTGAGAACGACCCGGAGCCCTCTTTAAATCTGCTGTGCCTGCAACCCCAGAATGAGGGGCAGATGTGGGACATGAGCCAATCTGCTCCCCGAGGTGTTTGCCATCTCCATCCTCTGTGTCAACACTCTGCTTTCTCTGCCACTATGTCACTCTCACAATACAAGGCAGAGCTCTTTGTGCTAAGATGAGGTTAGATGGAGACAGCAAACTGTCCAACACGGATTGAGGTCGGAGGATGTCAAAGGGGATCGTTTGATGTTTGATCGGCTATTGCCGTTTGTGATTTAAAGACCTGACTGTTTAGGCCTTGAGCCGATTTGTCCCAACAAGTATTCTTTAGATTGGTGTTTGCATAGATTTGCATACTGGTCTTAAGACAAGCTTTAATGAAGAAGTGTTTTTTGGTGCATTTACGTTTCTGGAGTAAATTGTTGAGCCTGTTGATCAATAGATGACAAATGCTGAACAGCTTTTAGAGAGGAGAAGTTGTATAGTGTCCAGGTCTTTTCCCCCCATAACATACAGTGTTTTTTTGTGAATTGTAGTTTGAATGCTTAAAAGCCACATCAACTAAACAAAGAGCCGGGTTATGATCAACCAAGTGTTTTTATTGTTTTTTTAAACTGCCACACTTGAGGCGTCGTAATTAGTCAACCCTACAGCAAAAGAAATACAGTGATGGTAGATCTGAAATACAGAAAAGAACATGTAAATTAAAGTGGCCAACCAGTCAAGGCAGATGGGCGCCCACCTAGAGCCTGGTTTTCAGGGTTTCCTCCCGTTAAAAGGGAGTTTTTCCTTGCAGCCGTCGCCAGTGCTTACTCTTTGGAAATGTTGGGTCTCTTTATGGTCTTGACCTGCTCTATATGAAAAGTGTCATGGGATAACTTCTGCTGTACTTTGGCGCTATATTAATTAAATTGACTTGACTCGATGTGTGGCTTTCATAATTTTAGTAAATAAAAATGTTATGTTTGTATGAATCCCATGAATGGTGAAATCACATTTTTTAGTTCAGTCCAGTCCGTATTTAGTAGTTTGTTGTTTTCATAATCATCGTTTTTACATTTGATCTTTTACACATTTTGCATTGAGGATTGCATTTAAATCACATAAATAAGTTACTGCTTTGTAAATATGTCCACAAAAAAGCTCAACAGAAAAAAAAAACAAGTTTGTGCTGTCTCTGTTTGTCATGTTTTGGCAGTCCCTCTATCTCACCTATTTAATTATGAATTATCACCTGGTGTTTGAGAGAAGAGAAGGCTCAATGTAGTGTTGTTTTGACAATTCTTAACTCATTTTCAGCAATGAGGTGTGAACAGCCACCTATCTTCCCTTGCTGGGCAGCACAAGGACTCTGTTGAGGTGATCAATACCTTAGCAGAGAAGATGGGTGCTACTGTTTGGAAAAGGAAGCTGTGACTCAAACCACTGTCTTTAGCCTAAAGGTGTGAAACAAATTAACACCTCTTAAGCCCATTGACATGGTAGCTTATGTATATGGCCAATCCACAATGTAGCAGCATGACCATTCATTTAGGCCATTCTCTATTCAGCCACCTCACACGGCGACGGTGCATCAGCTGACCCACATTTCATGGTAACGTGACAGGCAGAGGTTTGTGTGTGTGATAACATCTGTGATAATGAGATGTTTGTTGATGAGCTGAGTCCTGTGACCCATGTGGTTGCTTTATGGTCTTCCCCTGGCTATGCTCCAGTTTGAGGTTTGGTTTAGCGGTGGCCAAAGGCAATAAGTTCTGGTCATGTGGCTAGTTGCTCAGACACTGAAGAAGTAATATCACTGCAGGGCCTTCTAGAACAAAAAGCGTTTCATATCCGGTAATAAGAGGACTATCAGAAGGCAATGTCATGCCACTGTGTATTTTTCACAGTACAGATGTGAAGGACATGGCTGATGTGATTTTATGCAAAGCTGTCAGTTTCTTATTCTCTACACAGAGTAAGATAAGTACAAGCTGGAGCATTGCTGAATAAAATACAAATTGAGTATTGCATCCACTTTTCTTGTCTCATGCCTGATCAGGATGTTTCAACTTCAACTCCACCTTGCAGCTTTGCCATTTCCACATCTTTAATTATGTTTAGCACGTATGCTCCTGTGGCAGGCAGACGCGTACTACATGTTTGCTAAGGCAGTTGGAGAAAGTTGTTGGTAAATCAACGCAGTGAGATGCAACTGCACCAATTAAATCTCAACTTAATATGGCTCTGCCCCCCCCCCCCCCCCACCACCACCACCACCACCACCCCCCACCACACACACAAACACCACACCCACACACTACATTTTACAGATTTCTATCACTTTTTTCTGATGTCAAACAAACACCTCACACTTATTGTAACACTTCCATGCATATTAACAATATAGTGAATTTCAGCAATGCATGGAGGTAGTATAAGTCCATCTAAAATCAGTCAAAAAAAGGTTAATGTAAAGCTTATTTGATTTGATGAGTACCATTTCTTGGGTCCTATCTTTGCCTCCCTTTTTACCAGCAGCTGAGAAATTTACTAGCGCTACTATTCATCGTTGTTATAGTTGGTCATAAAACAGATAATAAGTACACCTTTAAAGTGCGTCCCATCCATACTATTGATGTAATGGTTGTTTAATGTCTGTGTTCACTCTTAGTTTAGTGTGTAAGTGGTTGCTGATTGCCAAACGCAGGTCAGGTCTCCTCCCCATGGAAGTGTCTAGAGTCTGGCGAAACACAAGGCCCCGACCTGGCTGCTTATACACTATCTATACCTTAATCTTCTCCCTTGCAACTCCCTCTTTGTCCCCTGTCATCCATTTATTTGTTCTGTCGTTATTTTATGAAGAAGTGGGATGATGGTCATTACTGGTGAGAGGTGGCTGGATCATAAGGGGAATGGAGTGTGCCGTCCATCAGACTGCTCGGCCCTTGCTGTCTCCTAATGATGATATCACTGGAGCCAGACAGGCAACACCACACACACACACACACACACACACACACACACACACACACACACCACACACACACACACCTTGTGTCGCCTTGCCTCAGGTTGATTGTCTACCAGGCTGCACAGGTGACTCACAGTGGCCCTGATGGAGTGTGTCACTGTGGAGTCTGGCGTCTGCATGAGTCTGGGCGTGTGTGGCGTCAGTTTGTGTGTGCGTAGGTACATTGGTGAAATGGAGCATGATTTACCCTGTCACCCCCTGGAGTGCGCCTCTCTTATGAACTCATCTGTGACTCAACTAATAGCTAAACCTGCCACATATTTAGCTGTGGCCTCAACACCCCAAAACCCCACTGCAGTTTTATTGAAGCACGACTGTGTCTGCATCATTCAGCTGGCATCCACAAAGGAGCGGGTACTCATGAACTCATAGTTTGTGTTGCCTTTAAGAGGCTTCTCTCAGTGAAATCATCCAGTGTGAGCCTCCTTTAAGCCAACCGGCATGAAGGATAGTCTGAAACCCTCAGCCCAGGACATTACTAATGAGTGATCATCAGTCCGTTTTACAACCATCTGGTGACAAGGCATTCATATGACTGGAGCTCAATGTGAGGAACATGTTTTAGCGTTTATGTGATGGAATGGCAGTGACGTTAGTTTTAATTGCGGCACGCAGAAGCATATTTTTCTTTATAGCCTGATATTAACGCTAAGTAAGCGTGTGTGTGAATTAAATGGTCGGTTAGACTTGTGAGGGGTTAAAGTTCTGTCTTATTGTTTAATGTGAGATAACCTGCCCGCCTGCTGTTGGATGATGTTTATAGTCCTTATCAGGCTCCACAGCAGCCAAGCGTGCACACACACACTCTAAACATACAAGCCGCTGCCCTCTTGATTGCTTTAGTGGCAGAAACTGCACGCAAACCAAACACACACACACACACACACACAAACACAAGCACACACACACACACACACACACAAGCACACACATAAGCACAGTTCCTCTGGTGTTTCAGTCTTTTCCCACACTGATAGAGATCTGGAGCATGCCATAAAGCACAGTCTTGGATCACAGGGCACAACAGAGGCCCTCCTCTCCTCTCTCAGCCTACTTAGATCACTCACAGCTCTCAGGACTGATAAGATATCTGCGGTGCCTCCTTTACCCTTCCCCAGCACCTCATTCTCTTTCTGCTTCTCCTCACCCACTCGTCCTGCCACCTTCCTCTCCTTAGTGCCACCTTCCTGCCTCACCACGCTTCATACATGATTAGATATTTTCACTCACAAAGTCTGTCAGAGCTGTCAGTTCAGCTTTAATTATTCCATTGAATACTATAATAGCTATCAATCCAAATCACAGCTAAATCAGTGTGCTGCCGTGACATTATAGTGGTAACTTCAAACCATAAAAACATCACCAGCTATAACTCTCCTGTTTCCTTGACCTCATCGTCACATAACCAGAATGACCTCAACTCAAAGAAAAAAAGTTTCTGTCCACACAGACCTCACCTGCCTCCCCCAAGTAGATTTTTAAGTTGAGATATCTCAGCTATTTCTATGATGTCATGATTTAATGTCCAATTAATGGATAGCAGTGGAAACTGACATTTTTTAAACACTGTTCTGCAGATTATTTACTGGTGTTTGAGCATGTCCAGCCCTTTGTTGGTTGTAAATCATCTGCTCTCTCTTGACCCTCACAGCGCTATAAAGCAGCGCTTCCTCCGGCAGGACAACTAAGTGAGCTTTAGTGGAGCCTGCAGTGCAAGTTTTACCCTTTTAAAGATGATTATTTTAGTTTTCATTTAGTAGGCAGGAGTTTTGACTAAAAAGGCTCATATAAATATTGATTTTTATGTAATCAACACCTTTCTATTTTCATAATCTCTGTGCTGTTAACCATGTGGAAATGATAAACTGCAATACAGAAAGAGTGCACATGGGTTCTGTTCATCTGTGATAGATCCTCTCAGCTTGACAAAGAATAGTTCTGAGAAGTAAAGTGTTTGTAATAAACTAAATTCTTCTACAGATATGTAGTTACAGACATGTTTAAATATTTCTATTTTTAGTAGAGATAATCAAATTGAATTCCCTTCTGTAGATGTGTAACCATGCCAGCCATTTGGATTTTGAGAAAAACACAAATAACCGTAACCCCTTCAAGTAATGTCCATTTTCTTGATCCTTCTCAAAATCGTAAACACACTGTATATCACACAGAGATTGACTAACAGGCATTTTGTTTTAAGTGGTCTTCTAGTCTGTATGTTAACGGTATGTTAACGGTATGTTAACGGTGTGGTAACGGTATGTTGGTTGTGTAGCGTCAGTATCACTCAGTGCATTAAGTTCAGGAGCGGGGTGAGTAGAAGGAAAAAGAATTCTGAAATTGGTCATTAACCCTCTAACAAGGCAACGACTATACAAATAAAACACTGGTTTGCACTGCATTCAGTCTTCATTATTTCTCCCAACAGTTCAAGCTAAAGTCACGCTTTATCACTAATCGATCTAACAGAGATAACAAATAAACTGCACTGATGGTCTCTTGCCTCTGCCTTGTAAAAAGTAAATTTTCTGCTTTTTATTGCTTGCTCATGCAGTATATCACAAGTGATTCAGCCTGTACTTCTCCTCATTGTTGTAGTCAAGTCACCAACTGTCGAGTCCGAGTCGGGTCACCATTAGCTGAGGTCGAGTCTTGAGTCCCCAGTTTTGGAGTCCGTTTTCAAGTCCGAGTCACTAAAGAACAGTCTTAGTCTGCATCCCTTTGCATCTTTTTATTGTGAACATGTAGTAGGGGGCTTGCATCATGAGCTACAAGTGGAGGACACCCACCCTGCATTTGCATGAAATGGTTACAGACTAAATGTATATCAATATCTTATATGAAATGTTTACAATGTATTACTAGGGTTGGGTATCATTTGTTTTTTTTCACGATACTGGTGCTAAAACAATACTTTTAAAATAGGCGGTGCCTGAACAGATACTTAAAAATATACATACTGTATATATTTAAAAAAAAAAAGAGCACAAAACTATAGTCATTAAGGAACAGCTTGTTTATTCCTACACAGTAAAAACTGAAGTGTTAATTTAACTCCTATAGAGTTGAAATTGACTCCGTTTCAGATAACTTTGGTCCCGCTCAAATCAGTGTAAAATTAACTCTTGGGTCAGTGTTAAGTTTTTAGAGTTAATTCTATCAATATTGGGTAAAAAATAACAATGAAATGTGTAAATGTATTTAACACTGTATTTAATTGCCTGTTAAGTAAATATGATCACACTGTAATTTATTTTTTTACAATTCCTTTAAAAAATGACACTTTAAGTGTAATATTTACTTTTCATTTCTCAGTGATTTAAAAAATTATAAATCATAAGATGCAGTGTTACTGAATTATAGAACTATCAACTACAATCAAATGAAAACAAGCACAATCACAATAGATCACAGCACTCACCATTTATTTTCACAAAAAAAAGAAAGCATTTCAATGTCAGTGAAATTACATTGCAAACCCATTGCCTTGTCTCTGACAGAAACATATCTTCATCATAAAAATGTTTACCAGAGAAAGCAATATGGCACGATGAGGAGAGTTGTGTCATTCCCTCCATATGACATTTGTATGTCAAAAGGCCTAGGGTAATGCAGGTTGTCGACATGAAAAAAAACATAATCCTGCTTTGATTTGATCACCTCATAAGCATGGAAATGTTCTTGAAAAGTTACTGTAACTAAAGGCACTGTGAGTAGCAACAGTTTTTCAAACATTATCAGAACTGACTCAATCTGATAAAACACGGGCACTTCAGATTCAACTTTCCCACAGATAACCAAGTTTGGTCGATAAACAAACCCATTATGTTTAGCCCAATTAACCTTCATAACCTGAATGCTGATGGGCACTTGCATTGCCATAGCAATTCCAGAACCTCCTTTTACCATATTTAAAGACACCATTTTTCCTGGACCAATGTCAAACCGACTAAAAGTTGTTGAATTTCGCCAACTATATGCCATATGAATCTGATGCTTTTTTGCAAGCGTTTTGGTAATATTTTTAAACGATTTAAGCTGTTTTTTGAAAAAATTATGCTTGCCTTCATACCTCATACACCAACTATGAAGGACAGGCCCAATTTTTTGGATGCAGCGGGGATAGTGGACAAGAAAATGATGCTTTGGTAAAAGGTTTTTCTGAGGATACAACTTTTTAAACAGTGTGTGGTGATCCACAATTAAATGTTTTAAATATACACATAAACCTTGAGATAACATAGGCGAGAATATGATGTTTATTATTTGAAGAAGTAAAAGAAGCAGGCTCCAGTGTTGGTCAGTAGAAGTAAACAAATCTCCAAAGATAAGAGGAACATTCCTCAGTAAGCACCAGGACTGAACTGCATTCAGTCCCAGATCATTAGATCCTTCACTTAAATTAACAGCTACAGGTCTGTTGTTTCTCTCCATGAAACCATAATCAAAACTTTGTATTCTTGAATGTATTTCTGCTGATGTAACATGCTTTTCCTTCAAATACAGAAATAATAACTTCAATTCGTACTGGCCCACCCCTTCTAACACATCATGCATCACATCAACTGAGAAG
The DNA here is from genome assembly GCF_008692095.1 of Etheostoma spectabile. NCBI lineage: Eukaryota > Metazoa > Chordata > Actinopteri > Perciformes > Percidae > Etheostoma > Etheostoma spectabile. The sequence continues at coordinate 18,722,611 of NC_045741.1, read as the reverse complement.
TTCTCTGTTGTGTGAAAATACTCCAATGAATTTAATATGCATGACCTTTTCACACCAAAAACGTAGGGAAGGGATGGATTACAAGCCATTTCTTGACAGTGAGCAGTGTGTACATCTTTGGTGCGCAAAACTATTTTGGAAGAGTCTTCAGAGAATTCTGTCTGAAAGTCCTCCTTTTCCGCTAAACAGAACCTGCAACAGTACCTTGCACTGAAAGACTCCACTAGACCAAACAAACAATGCAATCCCAAATTATCACCAGTAACCTGCACTACAGTGCCACGAACAAAACCATTGTATAATGGAATCTCAATACCATCACTCTCTAACACTTTAATATCTCGAACAATGGGAGCAAAAATTTCACTAAAACCATAACGTTTAACATCTTGAGCATGAAATAAGGCGCACAGGTGTATGTTAGCTAAAAAAGAATTCCATTTTGGAGAGAAGTTTCTTAAAGTAAAATATACTCCACCTAATTTATGAATACCTCGCTTTGGACCCAGAGGGTTGGCGACCTCAAAGTCATCATAGAACATCTGGATCTGTATTGTCTGCTTCTCAGTTGAGAACAGGGGGTGACTTTTAAAAAAAGATCCATCACAAATATCTCTCAGTCTAGAGTCGCTGGTTGCTGAGCGTTGCAACATTTCTGCAACATACGGACTTTTAAATATTGACTGCAGTGTAGATAAAATTGGAATATACATGAATTTATCTTGAACTACTACCTGATCATATGTTCCAGTCTTTTTATTTCGTCTTGTGTCAAATCTTGAACCAATCACACATTCAATTGGTTCAACCATTTCCCACTTGTCAGTCATAAATTTTGATCGTTTGTATTCCGAATTTAGAATTGTGAAAGGATTCTCTAACCCCTCAAAACACGCCTCAACTTTCTTGCACATTTCCGTTTCTCTTTCATTACTAAATACATGCTTTATCACTGTCTCTTTAGCATGCTGATGGATATCTTGAACAATCTCTTCCATGGAAGTCACTACAGAATTCAGTGTACTTTGAGCAACACCTGCTGCCTTTAGATCAGAAATTACAGCTGAACAACTATTTACAATGTATGGCGAAGATAACTGTGACTCGGCCTCTAACTCTTCAGTCGACTCTTCAACATGAAAAACATTACTTGTATTGATGGTGCTTTGAGGATATGAAAGATCAGATTCCACAGAATCAACTAAACTGCTTCCATGGCACTTATTAAGATGCTTTCTTAAACCTGAAAAACTACCAAAAGAACGTGAGCATCCTTCTTGACCACACTTCAAAAAAAGAGTCCTGCCTGTACATAGTCCATGAATTACCTTAAAGTGCTTAACAAGGTTGTTTGGACTTCCATGGTCACTTTTGCAAAGAAAACACTTCATAGTTTTATCTCAACTAACGCACCATTCTTGCTCGCAACTCCGCAACTCTAGGGGTCTCCTTTGTTTCCCCCATGTCGATGTTATAGATGGTTGTTTGCACAAAAGTGAAAAAGCTGCTCAGGGAAGAACTGTATGACGTACCAAAGACGTAATGGGCTTTAAAGAGTTCGTCAAAAGCGCCAACTGAACCTTTTGCCTTGCATGGAAGTGCATTCTTGTCAACCACAATGAAGAAGGAGTGAATGGTGCTTTGTGTGGATCCCTGGGCGAGAAGGTAGGGCTGACTGCTTTGGGTGATGTTGTCTAGATGCTGCTGCACACTGGTTCCAACCTACAACAAAACACATTTAACAGAATTGTTTTAGTGACTAATTTCTGACAATAGATCAGATCACCTCAAACTGTGCACAAGATGGAAGTGATGGAAGATATATTTTAAACAACTCTTAAAGGATTAGTTCACTTTGAAAACATTTTTTGCTGATAATTTACTTACCCCTATGTCATCCAAGATGTCCATGTCTTTCTTTCTTCATTTTAAAAAAAAATTAAGGTTTGAGGAAAACATTACAGGATTTTTCTCCATATAATGGACTTCAATGGGGACCAATGGTTTGAGGGTTTTGAAAACGACTGTTTGTTTTGCTAGATAAGAACTTTATTTCTCTGCTGAGATCATGTCGAGACTTTGAAGCTACATTGAGACAGACTTGAACCCTCAAACCATTGGTCCCCATTGAAGTCCAGTATATGGAGAAAAATCCTGTAATGTTTTCCTCAAACCTTTTTGACTGAAGAAAGAAAGACATGAACATCTTGGATGACATGCGTGTTAGTAAATTATCAGCCAAAATGTTTTTAGAAGTGAACTAATCATTTAAGCATACCTTTTGAAATCTGATGAGCTGATCTACAGCTTGATATGCAGACAGCTTTCCCGGCCTCTTTCTACCTTGTGCAGATGGTGGTAGCAAATGTAGCAGCAGCAAGATGGCAGACATGTCACTGTCCCAGCCTACAAATAAGTGAATAAAAACCTGGTTAACATTATACCATAGTATAGCATTCAAATTGACAACTAGCACCAATATGGAAATGTACACTTTCTACACACCTACTTAACCCACAATAAAAAGTAAAACAGTTCCATTCATACCATTCTCAACTTCAGCAGCTGACTCAGCATTGCGCATCAAATCCAAGAGTTCTGTGGTGGGTACAAGTCCATGGCTTTCCTTTATTACTTTTGCTTTGAAAGTGGTTGGCCACTTCTCCAAAAATTTGTTGGCCGTGGCCTCACCAAACAGAAGTCTGAAATCTTGTTCTATCTGCAATGTAACACACATAGACAGAAGTGATGAGTGATACATAATGCTACATTGGATATTTTGGTGATGCAATGAATTATTAAGATGTCATACCAGTCCTGGTGTGTCCAGAAATCGTGGGAAGACCAAGAAGACATCTGATGATTTGGCTTCATCGTTGACCATTGCTTGCCGATATATGAAGGTCATTTTCATCTTCTCACGGACAGTCTTTTCATCAGAAGAGTGTTTTAAAACAGCAATAGCTGCTTCCACATCCTCATCAGACAGCTCTCTATCATTGGCGAAGGGCTGACGACCACGGCCTGGCCCACCAACTTAAGAGAAAATACAATGTTAAGAACTAATTTCTGTACAATTCACAGGTTATAATCACATGTCACTGATCAGTTAACATACCTTTAGGAGATTTGCTGACTGAGGCACCTCTTTCCTCTGCTGATTTTCTCTGTATGGTCTTCAATCGCCATGCAAGGTATCCCGAACCACTCTCCGGATCGTAGTAATGTTCCTATGCAATTATAATAATTTATAAAGGAGTACTATTAACATTTCAAACAGTGAATATGTGCATAATGTTGCACTAACCCATTTACTTACATATCCATGTTGTGAGTATGGGTCTTCTAGATAGGGAAACAAGGTTACTATCCCCTGTGCATACATCACTCTAACACTTTTGGGGGGGGATGTCCTAGCAAATGAATTCAAAGTTAACATCATACTCAATTGACATTGCACAACACAATTTACATAATTAATAACTGTAAAATAATAACAATGTTTCTTTATAGCCCCTTAATGCTTACCCATGTGTTTCTGTCATCTCAGCAGCAAGTATGTTAATCATCTGTCTTCTGGTGGCATCTGTCAGAGATTTGGTTTTTCCATACTCTTGCATAATGCGTTCACCACCAGGTTTTGATGTTAGGATTTTTTCAATCAACTATAGGTGGAATAAAATGTGCTTTCCGTTATTGTGAAACCATATGTAATGTTGAAAAAAATACTTATCTAGAACACTTCCCATGGTGAAACAACATTCAGATTGGACTTAACAGCAATTTCCACCACTTACCGATTTTGCCTCGTAGTTTATGTGGCATGGCCTTTTAGGCTGGCTTCCTTCGTCAGCGGCTACTTCTTCAACAGGGTCACCCATCATTAAATTCAGGATGATGGTGTCATCAGATGTACCCGAGCATGAATGATGATTGAGAGGCACCTGTTCATTATGAAATATGTACAAAATATAAACACATTACAAGAATCAGTTATTTTTAAGACAATAAATATTCTCATTCCGGCCTTTAAACTAAACAAAATTATTTGTGAATTGTCTGAATAAATACCAAGTCCTCCATTGCCCAGCATGATTCTGAAAGTTCCAGGTGACTCCTTCACTATTTCTTCAAAAACCTCTGTGTCAACTTCTGTGTCTGACTGGTCATAAACCTTAATGTCTGTCTGCCTGCTTTCTGGTATGTTGAATTTTAGACATGCTGTTTAAAAAAGTTTAATAAAGAAAAAACATTACTTTGTCACAAGAATCAATGGTCATATTTAATTTTGTATTCAAAAAAAGATGAAAGACCTGCACCGGAGTTTGAACAGCAATGATTATTGACCTAACTAGATATCATAGCATAATAGGTTAATGCTGTATTATTTTGTTATTGGGTGATGTATTGCTTTAACCTAATGTACCCACCTTCTTTCCAGAAAGCATCGAATGTCAGCTCAGACAGCTTGACGTATTTCTGCTCTTCCCCGAATTGAACACGCAACAGCATTTTGCCCCTGTTAACATAGAAAATATATTCAAAATCATAATTTAGGGCTAGTTCAAATAAAAGTTACCTATCCATTTCTCTCAGTACTGGCAATGCACTAGATGTTACACGGTTACAAAGGGCGGCTGAAGAAGACAAAGTTGTGCTGGTTGAATAACGTTTGGCTATTTTCTGCAGCAAATATAGGTTTAGGCTAGTTAAATTTTAGAGGCACGTACGTTGTCTCATTAGCTAACGTTACCAAATAGCTGTGCCAAAGTTAGATATTTTAGTTCGAACAGTAACCTTAACCCGTTAAAATAGCCATGTTAAACAAACACGTACATGCAATCAGTGATCTAATTATCGTTTATATAAGACCAACATTAACTATCAGAAGCATGCAATTGCTAACATTGCCGTAACGTTATAAACAATTAACGTTGCCTGGGAGCTAAAAATACTTAGCTATGAAAAGCTGTTAACGGTATTAAATATTTTGTTGTTATAGCGACCGGGCTAACGTTATTTTACGCATAAATCGTTCATAAGTGAAAATATTGCAACACCACTGATATTGAAATGTTGAAATCAACGACATGGATTGCTAGCTGGTTAACGTTAAGGTTACGTTAACCCTTGACTCATATCAGCAAAACTTTAAAATTATGTAACTTAACGTTAAAAAATCGTTTTGGTGTTAAAACACAGGATGTTACTTACCAATTTGTTATAACCTCATTCGCAGTCTTCCTCCACCGCCATGTGCCAACTTCAGCACGCAGAATGGCGGATATTCACACTGCGCGTAGAGTTGAAAATGCTACGTTTCTGCAGATTTTTACACTCACTTTTAACTCCACTGATAGAGCAACTTTACTCTTCAAAATGTTGAAAATACTCTATCTGGGTTAAAATATGTTTACTCTGAAATATTAACACCCCATTTTTTACTGTGTAAGGCCATATGTTCAAATTTAAATGATTTATTTTAAATGTTAACTAATTGTTGGCGCGGCTAACCGTGAGTTTTTGTTTTGTTTTCTATTTTTCTGAGTTTTCTACTATCTTGTTTGTTTGTTCCTGCTGTGTTTTGTTTTTTCCGTGACTCCCTTGAAGCCAGCTGACTACGCACACCTGCATCTCATCTCTGATCACCTGCTCCCGCCGTTCACACCTGCCTGCCATCTACAATCAACTTCTGTTTATCCACCCCGGGTCTCCGACCACTCTTCGCTTGATCGTTGCTTCTGGGTGAACCTCGTACAAGCTCTTTTTTGTCTAGTCTTTCCCCGAATTTCATGTGTCCTTACCTTCTTTGTTTTGTTTCTCCCATAGCTTTCACCACTACTCCAACCTCTCGTCTCTGGTCAGCTGGCTTCCTCCCTCGGTCTCCTTTCCTCGGCGCCCTGCCTCAGCCTGTCTCCGTACCAGCCTTCAGTCCCGTCATCTCCCCTTGGTTCTTCGCCACTTCTCCGTCTGATATCTCCTTCGCTGTGTCCTCCCAGGTAGCGTTGCTCGGACACCATTCCTCGGCCATTGCCGAGGCGCTTTCGCTCCCTGACCGAGGAGGTCAGACAGCTGAGTACTACGCGCTCTTCCCCCGTTTTTTCCAATTCCCCCGGGACTTCTACTCCGCTCGCCCCTACTCCCCACGAGTCTTTTAATAATTCGGTTCCGCCCGTGTCCTCTGATTCTCCCGTTTCTCCTCCTGATAAATTCTCCTTCGAGCTGGGAACGTGCAAGGGTTTCCTAGTGTAGCGTGCCCTAGTTTTTGCGAGGCGGACAGTAACCTTCCGCACTGACAAGGCCAAAGTGTGTCCCTCTCCTGGTTCACTGCTGTGAGTGATGGACGGCCCAATCTTCTTTCCTCATACTTCGCCTTCGTGGAGAAGTTGAGGAGAGTGTTTGATTGCCCTGTACGGGGAGCTGAGAATGGTTCCCGCCTCTTGTCTCTCTGTCAGGAGGATCGCAGCTCTGATCACCTGCTCCCACCGTTCACACCTGCCTGCCATCTACATTCAACTTCTGTTTATCTACCCCGGCTCTCCGACCAGTCTTTGCTTGATCGTTGCTTCTGCTACATGGGTGAACCTTGTACAAACTCTTTTTTGTCTTGTGTACTTACCTTCTTTGTTTTTTCTCCCATAGCCTTCACCACTACTCCACCCTATTGTCTCCTAGCTTCCTCCCTCGGTCTCCCTTCCTTGGTGCCCTGCCTCAGCCTGTCTCCGTACCAGCCTCCAGTCCCAGTGTCTCCCTTTGGTTCTTTGCCACAGGTCTCCCACGCCTATCACGAGTGCTCTCTTCCACTAGCCTCCCCAGCCTTTCAGTCAGCGTCTTACTGTCCCTGGCGTCTATCTCACCACCAATAGATTTAATTATTATCGAGCCTTGCGTTTGGGTCCTTCTGTTACATTTGTCACACTAATACCAGTAAGTTATTTAACCAGTTAATTACTGTTAAATGACAAAGAATCACTATATGGCAAAAGGGTATTTTACAGTAATTTGTAATGCACTACAAGGCTTTTGTTCTGTATGTTTTTTTTTTGTTGCTAATAACTACTGTCACATGCAACTTAAAAGGAAGTTTTTCCTTACCTCTGTCGCCTAGTGCTTGCTCTTGGTGGGAATTGTTGGGTTTCTGTAAATAACATCCCAGAGTACGGTCTAGACCTGCTCTTTTATGAAAAGCGCTGTGAGATAACTGTTGTTGTGATTTGGCACTATATAAATAAAACTGAATTGAATTGAACAATGTTTCTGTTTCTTCTAATGTCTGTTTTGGAGCACAAGAGAGCAGCATGGGCATTTAAGTGGCACCGAAATCAGCGTTCCTATTCAGTCCAGTAGATACTGGTTGTTTAGGCAGTTGTCAAAAAAACTTTTGAGTCCTATTTCATGAATCCTCAAGTCTAAATCCAAGGCCTCAGTGCGCAAGTCCAAGTCAAGTCACAAGTCCAGAGAAAAGCGACTCAAGTCAGACTTGAGTCTGGGTCTAGGACTGGAGTACTCCGTCACTGCTTTTTCTCTCAAGAAAGCTTTTACATTTACTGTTCTGAGCACCTGGTGCAGCTTTTTCCCTCGACACATCTCCAGAACAGGAACAATTTTTTTTGTGTGGAATTTATTGAAGAAATGGGAAAAGTTGCTTTATGTTAACATTCACCACAGCCAAACTCAAAATCCAAGAGGAAAGTGCCTTCCACATTGTTGACTGATTATTAGGTTATCTCTAAAAAGTGTAAAACATTCTCTGCATTGAGTGCTCAGCATCAAAAATGTTCCCATGTCTGTGCGGCTTCATAACCATTTTACTGATGTGGTAGGCAAGTTGTTACAACTTTAACACATACTAAGAACTCAATATCACCTCTGATCATCTAACACATCAACATCAAAGATTTGCAAAGGAACCATAACTCTGTCGTTCTCCATTATGTTGTCCTAACGTGTAGCTTAAACCAAGTAACAGAGTAAGGTGATGAGACAGTGTGTGTGGGGAAAAAAATGGTTAAGCGGGGGATCACAGTCAGGAATGAGTAAGTGAAGTAAAGGGTCAAATATAAATGTGTATGACCACCCTGAGTTGATTTTGATGGGAGGGTGTGTTTGTGTGTGTGTGATGAGGGGGAATCCCAGTGCCAGCCACAGAGCCAGATATGGGAGTGTGGGAATGAGACTGAGGGCTGGCAGGCTAACAAGGTCTAACACAGGAGGGGGAGGCCCAAACCAATATGGCACAGAGACTGCTTATTCAACCAACAGAGAGAGCCAGGACTGTGTGTGTGTTTTTGTGTGTATATTTTTGTGTGTGAAACCCTTGGCCACTTATCCTCCCTGCTGGCTCAGTTAAATTGCACCCATCCTTGGACTTGCAGTGGGATAATGTACACACACAGATTATTCTTCCTCCTGTTTCTCTTTCTCTCCAAGGGATATTTGTATTTTATTTCTGTGGGGGTATTTGGCGTGGTCTGCGCGTTGATGTGGAGAAGGGAGATTTGGACAAATTGTGGATCTGCTCTTGGCGCCTGGCTCGCACTCAGGATAGCTGTGTGTGTGTGTGTGTGTGTGTGTGTGTGTGTGTGTGTGTGTGTGTGTGTGTGTGTGTGTGTGTGTGTGGGCGCGTGCGTGTGTGTGCGCGCGCGTGTTTGAGGGAGTTAGTTAGTGAGTGGGTGGGTGAGTGCTCAGTAATGGTATTGTGCAGACATAGAGGAAACTGCCTCCATTTACAAGCCTGAATACATTTAGCAATATTTCATCCAGTTGATGGTGTGTTTGATTTATTGTGTTCTGGAAACCAGGCTTTAGAAAGTGTGCACATCCTATGCACCCTAACAGATATACAACTGTCTTTTTGTTCCCAAATTGTTGTGGTACTGGGTTGGCTGTGTTACTAGTTTATATCCACTTCCGGGTTGCTCTGGGGCCGCTCAAGGCGATTTATGAGGACTATGGTTAACTGCTCCTCAGATCCCTGCAGGGACAACTAGACTAGCTGTCCAATCTGAGTTTTCTGTTGTACGACCAAAACAACTTTGGAATTTACACGTTCCACCAAAACAAGTTCCTTCCCGAGGCTATTTTGAAGCAGCACTGTGGCTCCTTCCGGCGCTTAACGCCACCCATGTCAATTTTGATTGGTTTAAAGAAATGCCAATAAACCAGAGCATGTTTTTCTTCAATGCCGGAATGCTGTGTGGACTAGCCAGACCCTCCTCTGCAGCCCTGTGCAGGAAGGTCTGGCAACGCGAGACTATGGTATTACTAATAGACTGAGCACAGGCTTTAAAAGCACTTAGCATTAAATTGGACTTGTTGCTGCTAAAAAGGTGTAGAGACTGAAGAAATCTTACATGTTGGTGTTCGATCACCTTAGTGAAGTGGGGACATGTCCCGTAGGGCTGATACGTAGATCTGAGGGCCCTGGTGGGAGCTGACCGGAGGTCAGCTTTATTTTGCGACACTCACTGACAGAAAACAGAAGATTGGCTCCTCTTCCTCCAGCTGGAAGACAGATCAGGAGGGTTGAAGAATGCTTATGTCATCAGTACAGCGTGTCTGAGTGAGAAAGTGAGCGTGTGTCTCGGCAGGCATGTTTTATGACATGTGGGTAGACTGGGGGATGCACGGCAGGTGTAAGGAGTGTATTTTTAGACCCTGTTGTGGAGAAGCACAGGACGATTGACAGAAACATTGCTCTTTCAAATCTGCTGAGCAGAGAAAAAGACAAAAACAAAAACAAACCAAAATGATGTTGTGAACGAGTGAAGCACAGATAAATCTGGATTTTCAAGGAAGGCTGACAGTGTCCACACTGCACGCAATGTGAGCATAAAACAGGAATTTCACTTCTTTACCTCATGCACCATAAACAAGAATGCCAATATCTTTCCAAAGAAAATCCAAATAGATTTAAAAGTAGACGCATTACATCAATTTTTTTATTTCTTTGCATTTGCATTATCAAACCTCATACTGAAAGACCAGAATGTGGCAGCACAGCAGCAACATAACAGCAATTTGGTATTTTTGTCATTATAAAATGTGAGTAAGAATGATTATTCTCATACATAATCAGGCAGAATATTAACGTTTATTTATTACGTTACTTCCCTTGAGGATTAAAAGTGTTTTTAAAGGAAAATGTGACCAAGCATCAACATAGACAGTTACAGACAAAGGACCACACATATCAATACTAATAACAACCACACAACAACCAACAAAACCCTGTCGTATTGGATTAGAGACAGAAAAGAAGAAAGACATTTACTTTAAGGTATCTACATAAGAGTGACATGACACTGTCATGAACACATGAACACTAACCTTAACCATAACTTGTCATGCCAAAACCGAATGACACTTACTAAAACAAGCGTTATGTTTATGACACGTTCATGACTGTCATGTCACTCTTATGTAGATACCTTCAAGTAAAGTGTAACCAAACTTTGTGTTTGCAAAGTGAACTCTCTACTGAAAGGCTCAGCGGAAGTGTGCACTTGATGTTGGGGAGATGTCTAGTTTTATGCTGAACAGTTTATTTGTAACAACTATCTGGCTTGTTGGCAAGCATCAGAGAAACTCAGAGTGTTGTAGCAGCTCCGGATCCTCAAAGCAATGAAAGCAGTCTACACAGAGAAAGAAGATGTCAGTGTTTGTGTTCGAGAGGAAGAGGCAGAGAGGGGGAGACGGGATACAGAGATAAACATACAGAGAAAGAGAGGGAAAGAGCAGCCTCCGTCCTTCTCAGGGCATCTTGGCTGTTCCTGATCCTGTGAGTGTGTTGTGGAGGGCTTGGTGTTGGCATAGAAACTGTCTGCAGGAAGCGGCAGATCCAGGCGGAGCTTTGCTGGCAGACTCTCTCCGCTCACTTCCTGTGTGCTGTGAGGCAGGCAGGCACGCGCACAAACACACACATACACTTGCATGCACACACACCCGCACAGGGTTGGAGCAGGGCAGGGCGCTTGCCTGGAGAACAATCCAACAAAATGAGAGAGCGAGGGAGGGGGGAGAGAGTGAGTTCAGCAGAGAGCAGCACTTTCCCACAGTCTGGGGATTTGACACATGGCTCTCACACATTCCTCAGCCCTGCGGCCGACCGAGCATCGGCACTCAGGGAAAGGAGAGAGAGAAAGAGGCGTCTGTTTTACTGACCTACGCCTGCTGTTTTCAGCTTGTTGCCGGCCAGCGCACAAACATTATTAATCTGTTAATGTTTAATTCCAGTAATTTCTTAGCGCAGTCTGACACCCTTATTGTCAGTTTTAAAGATGCTTTATATAACATTTTAAACATTGATACGTTTCTGTCAAATTAACTGTATAGCGATTGTTTGATCGCCATTAATGATTTAGAACTCAGCAGTTAGCCTTCATCTCAAACAAGTGATATTGTTAATGCTATTGTTACCCAAAATTAAAACCCCTAAAAAAAGTTACTGTACTTGTAGAGTAGCACCCTTAAGAAGCTAATGTCCTCTTCAGATTGAGTTTTGGGTGTTATCTGCTTTTTTGTTCAGTCTAATTCAACTCAGATATGGCTCACTGTTTCACTATGTGCTTACTTACTCCAGAGTAATCAGCTTAATAGATAGTATTAATAAAACTGTCTAAATTTAACAACCTTGTTTCCCCCCTCAGCTCTCTAAAAGACTTGTTTTCTTTCTTGATCACTTACTGTCATGCAACCGGGTACTAACATCATCTCGTCCCTTAACTCACTTTGTGGTAATCCTTTTAATTCAGTTGATTATGAGCAAGACAGGACAAAATATTATTATTGGAAAAGTAAGACTGTATAATAACAATCCAGAACAGAAAGAAATTAGGAATGTGGTCTTGTGGTTCCTTATCCCTCATTTCCCCTGTCACTTTCCCTCTCCCTTCAGTCCTAACTTGTCTAGTTTGGTCTTTGATGTTGTGGCCATGGGTCCGTCCTGTCATTTCCCCCCCCTCACTTAACCCCCTCCTCCCCTCCAGCTCCCAGTGCTTCCTTAAATAAATGTTCTGCTCGGTGGGATTTTAAAAGGAAGCCAAGGTCGCCCTCCTTGACAGTTACAACGCAGCCTGGGAAGAGTTGCTCTGAAAAGCTGCCCCGGCTGGACCCGCCAACAGACACATGGACCACCCGTACACGCTCATGATTGTGTGTGTGTGTGTGTGTGCGTGCCAGCACGTGCATGTGCGCGTGCGCGCTTAAGTTAAAGACCTGAAAATGGAAAAATAAAGAGATGTTTGCAAGAGAAACGTGGGGTGGAGAGAGGTGGTATCAGGAGAACATGGGAAGATTTTAGTAGGCAGGCCAAATCATTTGTCTTTTGAGTGCCCCCCCCTTCTCCGAGCTTTCAAGCATGGGGTCAAAATTAGAACATCTGAGTCTCTAAATGGCTGTTTCTCATTTACGAGAGAATCCAAACACAGCAGGGAGGAAAATGGCTGCGGTCCAGGCGGTGCATGGCAGGCAGGCGTTTGATGCTAGGAAAGCGACAACAAAGCCTTGCCGGAGGGAATCAATAGGAGGACGGAGCAGCACTGCTATTCCGCACTACACGCCTGTGACACCTTGACACCACAACTTCCTGCTAATTAAGAGCCGGCAGTCTCTTCCTTGTCAGCACATCCTCAGCGTGCCTGTGTGTGATGCGTGTGTGTCCATGGCTGAAGAGGTCAGCTGGACTGATGAGCCAGGTCAGTTGAGATAGGAAGGGATGGGTGGGAATGAATGTGTGTGTGTGTGTGTGTGTGTGTGTGTGTGTGTGTGTGTGTGTGTGTGTGTGTGTGTGTGTGTGTGTGTGTGTGTGTGTGTGTGTGTGTGTGTGTGAGAGAGAGAGAAAAAGTTTCTGTGTGACGCTGTGGTCTAGGTGTGGTTCGGTTGTTGAATGCTTCTCTCGTTTGCCAGTTTTGTGTGTTTTTTTGTCAATGGAGACATCGAGCGCACAGCTGCCGAACAGCTTAGCTACTAATAAAAGAGAGTGAATGATATGATGGAGTTGGGCTCTATTCCGTCATCATTCAGGGCTTGTTTCAGAAATAACCTGCACGTTTGCATGTCAGGGATCAAACCAGCGATTCATTTTTAATGATGGCATCAATTTCTTTTGTGACAGACATCATAAAGAAAAAGATTTAAAGATAAAAACAATAACCTCAACAGAACTGTTAATCCCATCTTTTGTTTGTCATGTAAATCATTTGTGTGTGTCATTTGGTTTGCGTGTGTGTGGGATTTAACGTGTGTCAGTTGGAGAAAGTGAGTGTTGTCATGTTTGTATGATGGGGCCCAACCCAAACGGCGAGTTGGGGCATCACAGTGGCCACATTGAAACTGATTGGCGACTGTTTCCCACTGATGTCTGATGTTTTTAGAGGCAGCCAGAGGGCTCTTTTGTTCCCAGATGACTTGGAAAAAAACGTCCTGTTCAGCCGTCACCATGAGCAGATAGCAATGGTGCAGCGAAGGTGAACGAAAAACACACACACACACACACACACACACATGAGTCTTTAGTTTTGGGGACACGGATGAGGAGAGCTTTGATGTTTCCTCAAGATGTTTTGTGCGGCTTGGCCGACGCCTGTGTGTGAAGGCAGGGGATTAGCAGTTCCTGGAGTCCTTCTAATGAAGCCTGTTTGATGTGAGGCCCAATTACCGTATGGGGGCCTCAAGAAAAGGTGGGGTGTGTGTACGTGTCGGGGGGATGAGGGTCCATCTACTGCGACAGCTCAGATGACCTGGCCATCCACCCCCTGAGTCTAAAGTACCCCATTCCCCAATTTAGCCTTACCGTGCCCTACCCCATAAATGCAGAGTAGAGTTTGTTTTAAGTGATTCTTTACAACTCAAATTCAAAGTATATTATTTGTATCATCATCTTAAGTTCTGTGTTGTATACAGCAAAGTCAATTTTAAAGTTGATGAAGCTGGTGAAGCACTTAACCTTGATCTTCTTACCTCATTCCACAGTTGTAATGTTCCATTATTAATACTGTAGATACATTTCTGACTTTAAGAGGAAAGAACGTGTTTTTTTGTGACAATATAAGTTTTGACTAAATCTGTGGTTGTTTGCATTATGGTGATCACCAACTGGAGGTCGTAGTTTATGCGCTCAATGTACTGATATATCATAGGCCAATTCAGGTGTCAGCCTTTTCATGTCAGTTAGCAGTGTTTGATAAGCTACTCTTTACTTATTACTCCTTTACTACTCATTTACCTTACAGGAGGAGTCAACAATTAGCCAAACTGCATAACTTCAAACATTCTGCATCCAGGCTGTTACTGTATGTTACAAAGACTATTGCATGTTTACATGTAGGCCTATTTAAATAATATGTCAAGTTTCACACAGGCTTACAATAAAAAGGACCTGGCAACGCATAGTAACTTGCTCTGCCTGGCGAGAGAGGTGAGACATGCTGTTATGCTCTGCTCACAGTGACATGTTGGATGTCATCAATGTTCCCACTCGAACCAAAGTCGTTTTTTAAAAATGCAGTTGATCCAAATAGACCCTAATAAAGAGAGAACACCAACACCGGCAACAGCAAGATGCGCTATCAATTAACAAGCAGTTGTAGTCAAAAAAACAGCAGCAGTGTAATAATAATGTCCTAAGAACAAAATAACATTTAAACAACAACAATCTTGATATGCTCCAAACATTTTTTTAAGTCCTATTTACACCCCCTGAGGAGGCTGTTTTTGGATGCAGTTCAATGTACGTAGAGAGTAGTTAACCACAGGCAAGAATGGGAGTGTTTGAGAATGAAAGAGATGGAGGGCAAAAAAAACACTGTTGAAATGTTGTAACGTCATTCAGGCCCATATCTGAACAACAGCAAATATTTAGCTTGTGGGAAGGGAAGATGTTGGAGTCTGACGGATGTGCTGCGTGTGCGGGCTGAGTGAACATGTAGAGCATGTGTGTATGTGAGACTGGGTGTATAAGGACAACTGTGAAGTTTGTTTAAGAGGAATGTGTGGCAACGTGCACATGCAAGGTTGCATGTGTGAGGATGTAAAGGGAGGATTTTTCCACAAAGAATGACTTTCTTTGTATCTGAGACCGTATCTGACAGTATTTTTAAGAATATCCTCAATCCATTTAGTTGAGTCTTTAACAGCAGCAGTTAAAACAGACAGAAGATCTTCTTTACGAGAATTTCACAACAAAAAAAACGCTTTCTCCTCACTTTGTAGCTTAATACAAGCATATTTAGTTTCATAGACAAACAAGTTACCACATGTTGTGTTAAACTGCCACAGATGATTGAGGCTTCTTTGATTGATGATTGAGTCCATGCTATCTTTACACCACTAACCTTAATATTCCAGTGTTCCTTTACATGACTGCTGAGTGTTGTATTAACTAAATTTGTTTTATTTTTTTACTATTGATCAGTCAATACCATTTATGTCTGATTATAAAGTATGATAGAGATTGTTAAAATTGTTTATTTCCTCCAAGCCTCCTTATAGTCTCTCAAATGTAAGCTGTTGTGAAAACGTGTCACCAAACCCTGTGGTTTTGGACAGAGCACAACAAAAGATATGGTATACAAGGGACTATACTGCCAGTCAGAGCTTACTCATCGTCTGCTTGGAAGAAGTCCGGGAACCAGGTTCACCCACTCAGCACCAGTCTGTCCTCTTTTTACCGGTACAGTTAACTGAAGTCATGAAGGCTGACTGCATCAGCTCCCTCTGAATGTTGGATGAGTTGACGTCATTAAAACAGGTCACACTTGACACTTCAGATGTTACACATGCGGGTCACTTTGTGTTAACAAGTGACTAACACCAGTCAAATGAGCAGACTGAAACAACATGTTTCTTATTACTGCAGCTACTAATACTACTACTGCTAGTGGTAGAAACAACTGAGAACATTAACTTACAGTAAGAACTACTAATAAAAACAATAATAATAATAACAAGCTTTTATTTGTATAGCACCTTTCATATACAGAATGCAGCTCAAAGTATTTACATTTGGAACATTTAACACAATAATAAAGAAGAAAATATTACATTTTGAGGCTAATGCAGCAAGTTATTGCAGTAGTATATATATATATATATATATATATATATATATATATATATAAACTTTGCTTGCAAATGCTTTGGCCCTATTGATAAGCGGTTTGCCTTAGTATGTTCTTAGTATTTGTTGTCATTATATGAATTCATATACAGATGTTTAAGGAACACAATGACTGGAAAAGTAACCCTTAACTCCCCTACAATCACACCATATTGCATAACAGTACTGTACTTAAGTACAGTGTTGACTTACTTGTACTTTAGTTGATTATTTCCATTTTCTGCAATGTTATTTTTCTAATCTACCACAATTCAGAGAGAAAGCGTGTACTTTATATTCCACTTCATTTATCAGACAGCTATAATGTACTTTTCAGATGAAAAATTTGCATGGAAAATATGAAGAGCTTATAAAATTCTATGTATTGGTATAGATTTAACCACATTTTGGATTGTGATCCTTCACAAAAAAGCAGTGTCTAGTGTAGGCCATTGTCACATTTTTCATGTATAAGAGTTGTTAGCTGTTCCACAAAGTAGACATTTCATCTGTAAAATCTGTCCAAGGTTCAAATACAAAAAAATGTCCTATATTTGACAAAAACCCAAAGATATAAGAAAGCTAAATAAAGTCGCAAAAAAGTTTTGACCATCGGCCTAAACCAGCTCTATATAAAATCCCATGAAATGCCTGGACCAGCTCCAACAGTAAAACACTGCTAATGCATCATTATCAATCTAAGCGTTAGAGCAATGGTAATTAGTGGGAGAGGTATTCTGTGAAAAAGCAACAAACTATTGTTAACACATATACTGTAGATGATATATATGTGAAGCATGTTACACACTACTAACCATCAATTTATTTAACCTTAAAGTGTGTGGCCCTAGAGGGGGCAAAGATGGCTAAAAGTAGTCTGTGGGGTAATTGATTTCATGTATTTGAGGAAGTAGATGACACACACTCTGTAGCGTGGCAGCCTGGGTCAGTGTGAGTTATAGTGTGGTAAAAGAGGATGTGTGTATGTGTATATGGGGGGTGGGGGGTGCTGCTGCGTGCCAACAGGGTCGTGTTTGCATCTCCAGAGAGGCGAGATCTTATCTGGCGCGTGCCTCGGTCGCTGTTTCCCACAATTTGCATGCTCCACTGCCAGGAGGGGGGTGAGAGGGAAGACTTATGATTATGTGTGTGTGTCAGCAGGGGTCCTGTCCTGTCAAGTTTACGCCGTTTTGACTGCCGTGACATTGTTGATGTGCCTCAATACAGTGACCCCCCCCCCCCCCCCCCCCCCACCATTCCCCCACCATTACCACCATAGCATGCTTTTCTTATGCTGTTTGCAATGAATGAGAAGTGGTGAACCATTACAGCACATATTGCAGGGATTAAATGATGACCTTGGCAGCCTTGTTGAATGGAGTATCTTCTCTGAAAGCAAATTTAGTAGGGAACACACACATACATATCTACAGACATACAAGACACACACACACACACACACACACACACACACACACGCACAAGCAAACACTAACCTACCACTCTTTCTACAGGTGCCTTTATACTAGAGCCTTATGATTTTTATTTCTATCCATATGACCCCAAATATATTGGTTGTTATAATATATCCTATGTAAACCTGCAAGGGAACCCATTTCATTAAACTGCTGATACATTTTTGTGCACTGCAAGGCTCGCACATACTCACTCATGGTTTACAAGTACGGCATTTGTAACACGTAACAAAATGAGCATGATATGATATTACCTCCTGTTGCAAATCACAGCTCGCTTGCTGCAAATTGTAACAATAGGTAACTTTTGAAATGTTAAGATTTTGAAACAAAGAATTCACTCAAAGTATTATGTTCACCAACCTAGGTGGACAGGAAAAGTTGTAAAGACAAGTTCAGATTTACTAAAACATCTTGCTTTTACATTTTTTAATTATTACTACAACTTACAGATGTGTTAAGACCACGTTACATTTTACACCGCAGCTGTCTGTCCATGTTGTTCACATATTTCTGGCTGTTTGCATGTGTGTGATTAAGTGTTTGTGTGGGTGCACACGTGGGTTTTGAACAAGCTTCCCAGAGGTTAGCTGAAGAAAGCCTGGCAGATTTCAGAGAGTCATACCAGGTCGAACCCAGAGCCCCCTTACACATACCGCCACAGCTTCAAGGTTAGGAATCTGATTTTGTGTGTGTGTGTGTGTGTGTGTGTGTGTGTGTGTGTGTGTGTGTGTGTTGTGTGCGTGTGTGTGGTGCCGCCCCCACAGCTGGGAAGAGAGTGATGCAGCCTCCACCAGCAGGCTCCTGGCCCCCGCTGCTACTGTCTGAGAGGCGGTGGGGTGTGTGTTAGGAGGAAGAGGGCAGAAAAGGATGAAGGGAATGAGTGATTAGATGGGGAGGGAGGATGAGGGAACAAATGAGAGGTAAGAGGAGTGGGGAGAGACAAAATATGTCCAGGCTGGCTGACTCACTCCCTCCTTACCTCCCTCCCTTACTCACACACACACACACACACACACACACGCACACACACACACACACACACACATATGCTTTCTCCCCTGAGTATATACTAGTATACACACACACACACGCACTCATGAACACACTCCCCTACTTTCTCTGCCAAGCGCTCCTGTGCCCTTGCTCATCTGCGTGGGGGGCCCTGCAGGCTGTCTGGGCCCTTACGTGCCCTCTCTGTACACACACAGATGTACTCACACACACACACACATACACACACACACACACAGAGGAGTTGATATGTAAGACACACTCTGATCCTGCATGCTGATGATGAAAGACAGGCAGCCGGGCTCGTGCCAGAGGGCAAGACCTGATAGGAACCCGCTGATTCTTGATCCTCCTCCTCTTCCTCCTCCTACTTCATTACTATTGGAATAATGTGAATTTCACCACCGTTTTATTGTGCTTGCTATTTTCCTCTTTCATCCTCAACAGCATCTACTCAGGTTTGTCTGTTTTCTTTTTAACTGGATTTAAGTAGACACCCGTGATCAGCCGGTCTTAAGTTGAGGTCTAAGTTTGGATTTGAGCAGTTTTCTTGGAAGTAAGCAGGATGTTTTCTGATCAGTAGTCTAATGAACATTTACTGTATATGTGTGGTTCTGTGTGGTGGAGTGCAACGCTTCATGTTTTTACGTGCATAGCCCCCAGCCTTACACCTGGCCTGGCAGGAGCTCTGGTCCCACCCCTCCTCCTCTGGTTCCTCCATTAAACCCACCACCACCTCCAGCTCCACCCCTCTAAACCCAAGAGAGGGAAAGACAGCACAAGACACTGCTTCTGGCTTCTTCAATCACATAAACAGCACTCTTAGGTCTGAATAAAACCTGTTGCCCACATTCAAGCGGAGTCTTGAGAGGACATACCACATGTGGGTGTATGGTGCCGATGGCCTGGGCGATGAAGGCATAAATTAGCTTGTGCAAGGGAGGGAGATCCCCATTATTCTGATGGATTGCACACACACACACACACACACACACACACAAGCCCTCTGAGTCTGGCTCAAGCAGGAAGATCACACACTTTCTGTCACAGCCTCTCAGATCAGGCTGCCCAGAGCTTCCTGTAATCCCTCCTCTGTAACATTAATTATAAACTGGTGCTTTGTGTCCCGCGGACCAACCGTGACTTTCCCAGGACAATTAAAGTTACTCAGTAGAAGAAGGGGGATTGGGTAGAAAACGAGGGAAACGGGATCAGGGAAGGAGTCAGGGGATTTGACTAGAATTGCATCTAAGGGCGCTGAAATAAGGCAATGGGTGAGATGAGAGTGGGAGTTTAGTGCTGGACGCACAGGATCTCTAACTTCAGTCAGGCCAGGGATAAGTCAGAGGCACTGGAGCTTTTATATTATTCTGTAAGTGAGGTTTTTAGCATAAGCTTTAGCCCCTGAGTCGAGGGTTGAACGGGGTAGGGTCTGGGTGGGCAAATGCCTGGCTTGGGCGGGTGCGGATTAGCTGCCATCTCAGAGGAGTAATTGGCCAATGTGTGGGAAACATGACCCTGTTTTACTTCTCCACCCCAGTTATTCATGAATGTAATAAAAATCCATAATCCCTTACATAAAGCATCCAAACACCTTTTTTGTTTCCCACTCCTTAACAAAATGTTTTTTTTTGGCCCTGCGAAGAAAGTTATGTATTTAGCTATCATGCCAAAATGCACTGCACTATACAGCACTGTCCCTGGGGGGTATGCAATAATTTCCTGAATATCTCTCCCACTGGTCACTGACCTTTAACAGGCCACCAAATCACTAAATCCTGTTTGACTGTTTGTTTTACTTTCTGATAAGCGTGACTCACTCTGCTGAGGGCACTTGTGCTGCATTGTGCTAGCCTGCAACAAGTTGAATGAAAGATAAAATACAGTATGCGGTCAAAAAGAGAAATAGCCTTTTTTTCAGAGTGTGGCTGACCAAACTGTCCCCAAACTTTGCCTTCTGGATCGATGACTTCTGCGACTTACTGTGCCAAAGGCAAACCCTTTCAAGGTGCTTCTGATCTGTTTGCAACAAGAGGGTGGATTTCTAGATAAGTGGAGACAGGATAGTTAGGCCAGTCAGTGAAGTGGTTCATTTGACAGATGTTGTTATCCCAAATGGATCTGATAGGCGGCTGTTTAATCCTGTTAAGGCACCTTGCTTCGGGACATGAGCCCAGCTTTTTCAGTGACGCCCTTTCTCTGAACCCTTGACCCCTCGCTATGGCTACTGAGTTAAACTACTCTTGGCCATGGTGATATGTCGATGTGCCACCTCTCTCTCCCACATGTTCCATTTATATATATATACAACTGTTCTGCATTAGTGACTTATATTCAATGGAAGCAGTCTGCTCATCTGGCTAACTGAAAGAATCATCTTTATTTCAACAAACTCATTTTGTGTAGGGTATTTGTCAGGGTGTTTTACTTGAGTCTGTTGCAGAGTTGTCTTTTCACATTTGGTCCTTTGTTACTTGAGCACCTAGTTGGCTGGTGGAGTAGCTCCAGCCAACGCCTCCTAACATTCAGTGAAGATGCAGAAAAAACTTTATGCTGTAGGACAGCACAAAGGAAGGATAAAGTAATGATGGCATGTAAAGCATGTTGACCCCACCAGCCATGTTTGCATCATATCTAATACTGCATGTATGGTTGATTATCTTTATCTTGATTTGGTTTTTCTAAAGTGTTTTTAGTTGCCAGACCTTACTAATACCTCAACCATACTGTAGTGAAAACTAAATATTGTGCCTTTAACTACCATAAACATGTTGGGTTAATTCACCTTGAAATTGGAAAGACCAGGTTCAGAACTGAGAGGTTACAGATTCAGTCTCGTAGCTTAGATTTTGTCTGTTCTTTGAAAAGTCAATAAGAGGGACATTGAAATCACCTTAATCACTTTTCCGTGTGGATAATCAAATTATGAAACGGAAAGTAAAAAACCTCACAGTGACAATAGTTGAAGAGAGACCAAGAGCACAAGCTGTGCCACAGGCAGAATAGCTGCATAACAACAAATGAGAATATTTTCTTACTTGGCTAAAGAGAGCAAGGACAGGTATTGCCTCTGTCCACGGAAATATTTTAGAATTGTAAACAAGGCCTTGGCATAATATTATCACTTTCTTGTTTGCTTTTGTTTACATACCCTAGATACTTTGCAGAGAGAGTATAGTGTTTTTGTGTTTTTCTTCTTTACATCCAGAGAAAAGGCTTCAGGTCGTTGTTGTACTTGAATATTTTTTCGCTCTTGATCTTTTAACTAGCAGTGTATCTCTTCAGTGACAGTAGCTATGTTTCCATTCACTTATGAATAGAATTATCTGAAGTTCGCTAAAAACATTCATGCGAATAAAGCCGGTGAAAGTGTGTTTTCATCCAACGGCTTTAAAGCAAATAAAAATCTGCGCATCATGACGTCACATGCTGTTTTGCGGTCAAGTTGGCATATTGAGTAGATTTGAGACATTTTAAGGATTTTTAATTCATTTTTGCACTGAACGTTCAAGCAAACATTTTTGAACAAAGTTTGCTAGCCAAAACGGATTGCGCCGTCTACCAACAAATTATTAATATTACACAAGTTGTAATAGTGCTTATGTGCAGGCTGATAGCGAGATATCAAGCTATAATAAGATGACAAAGCGCTCCTGTGCCCTATCAGCACATCGCTATGGTGATGCAGATTCATGTAAATGCCAGACAACAGCGGCCTGTGGTTTGGGAACGACAGCGCTCCAAACAGTAATCGTAACTTAAATTAAAAAAGTCTCTTGTGTCCTTGTTCGTCCACTTATATCTGTCTTTGATGGCACCAGCCATGTCTGCAAGGAAAGCGTCAATATGTGGCGGAAATAAAACCATAAAATAAAATGACCTAAAACGCAATCGCAATTTATGATGAATGAGATTGAACGTACAAAATTTGTGTCAATATTCATGAAATGCAATCAAATTTTGCTGTTTCCATAAGGCATTTTTCATTCAATTTTATATATGCATAAAAACACGGGGATGGAAACGTGGTTAGTGTTTATGTTTACTTCCAAGGACTCTGTGATGTTTTACATAGGATATTAGTTAAAGGAACACTCCACCCCCAAAATTAAATAAATGCTTACCTCCATCTCACCTGAAATGCCACTGAAGTTGGGAGGGCCACTGAACCCACAGAGAGTTAAACTAGTCCATGCTATCTGGATCCTGCTCTGTTTGGTTGTGTTTGAGTAGAGATTAAAAACAGAGAAGATAATGACTGCCGGTCTCATACATAATGCTATCAGCCTCTCAATGTTAGACATGTTATTGCAGTCAGTTTACTTTAGCACAGTAGGTGGTGCATTTAGGTGGAATAAAAATAATTTGTTATCCGATGGGGACTAAGTTGAATGGAAAAGTGGATGGGGTGAGTAGAAGTAGTTAGCACAGTGTGGCTCTGTTGAATGAATAAAGATTATGTACACGAGATATCATTTTCTTTATTGTGAGGCCACGCTGTGAAGAAAGTAGTTAATGGCCCTTGAGGAGCTGTGGGGAGCGGACCAGCCCTTTAAAATCACTGAAATGAACACTGCAACAGCTAACACTTGACTCCAGCCCAACCTCTCACATGTCAACGACCTTTCCCATAATCCTTTGCCCAGTGGCGACTGCGTGCAAGCTTGAGTGGGTGGAGAAGAGAAACTGATTTCTGAAACCAGTGTAGAGAGTTGTAGCCAGCAGGCTGCGATCTTAAAGTGGCGGCAGTTAGCTCATCTCCACGTTGAAAGCTGAAGCTGTCCGAAGTGGAACAATGGAGCCTGAGATGGGTGTGGCGGGAGGGGAGGGGAGGGGGCAGACAGGGCATACTTTGGCTGGGATGGGGGTTAGCAAGGTGAAACCTGAAATGTGGTAGTGGTGAGGTCATACCTGTGGTGTGGTGTGTGTGTGTGTGTGTGTGTGTGTGTGTGTGTGTGTGTGTGTGTGTGTGTGTGTGTGAAGCCTCAGAGAGGATTTTGTTCACAGCCCCTTGAGGCCCCATCAGTAGTGATGTCATGGGAAACTATTACAAAGCCCTTGTTTGTAAACTCTCCATTTCCTTGTCAAAATCTTAGAGCCACATGAAAGCCTCTGTTTTCAACTCCTGAATGAAAACACAACATGGCTGAGGAAAGTCTAGTGTAACATTACCTGACCGGAGTAAAAAATACTGAGTGCAACAGAACTCCAACATGGACAAAAGATGTGAATCATTACTTGCTCTTTGATGTCCCTTCCTCGTAGTCTCTGTCTCCCTCTTGTCTTTATCACTTATCATTTCTTTCGACCATAAACCCCGCTACTATCCTGCAGGAACACGGGGCCCCTTTCTGTGCGGGGCAGTGAAAACAGATCAACTTGGAGGAGCTGGGAACTTCAAAGGAGGGCGCTAACTACAGGGGATAAACACATTCCTCAACCCGGTCTGCCACCGTTGCTGCCACTGCTGGCTGGTGGCAGTGCAGGGGAGCTCGCAGCAAGAAGCATTGTTGCCACAAAGCGATGTGGAGGGGGGGGCAGCTGAATACCCCTGAGCTCCCTCAGATCTCACAGGCAGCAAGCAGCACTTGACCTTTCCAGCACTAAAGGAATATGACAGCCGTGAAGCTGATGGAGAGAATAGGGAGAGAGGCTAAGTTGGAGGGGGGAGAGAGACAAGAGACAAAAGCCACATAAAGTGCAGGCTGCCACCAAAACAGTTAGTTTGCAATCAACGTCAGTCATCCCTCTTGTCGGGACAGTTTGATTTCCACTTTTCAAATGAGGCGTTTATTTTTGGCCTGATAACAGGGCTGGCTAAATTGAAATTGGCAGCTCGACAATCTACAGATAATAGTTATCTACGCAGGAGATTATGTGAACAGCCCTTTCTTTTACTTTACTTGAGCCCCCACCCTCTTTCTCCTGTCGAAGACGAGAAAGAAGGAAATGAGGGAGGGAGCGAGAGAGAAAGGGCTAATCTTAGTCACAATCAGAGGAGGCTGAGAAGGCAAAAAAGGGCATTAAAAAGAAGGGGAGGAGAGAGAAAAGGGGGCGCAGGGAGCAAAAAAATAGAGTAATGTCCCAGTGATCAGGAGGAGGGCTAAAGGGTGGTGGGGGTGTACAGGAGAGGTGAGGATAGAGAGAGAAAAGGAGGGAAGGAGGGAATTTCTTTAATGTTTCTGGCAGCGAACCAGCTGAGGTCTCAAGGTTATCCTGGCTTTGCAAACTCCCACGGGAAAGGTGGAGGGCTGAGGGCCGAAGGGGGGGGGGAGACAAGGGCTTGAGGTGGAAGAGAGGAGGGAGAGATGGCTGCCCTTTTTCTCCAGGAGGGATGCTAATGCGCTGGGGGAGAGTAATCTGCGGGGCCCTCTTGTCTGATAAGGTTGGCCTTGGCCCAGGTAGGAGGAGAAAAGGGGCTCTGGGGTCTCCCAGGGCATCCTCGCAGACAGCTCTGCCCTCTGCCAGGTTTGCACAGGAGCAAAACTTGAATTATTACTCAAGCCATTAGTCATAATCACATGTGAGTGATAACAATGTAATACCCCATTGATTCCCTTTGTGAACACGCATTCTTCCTTCCAGGGAGGTCATGGGCAGCTATTGTTCAGAACAGCTGGATCCAGTTCAGCGTCTGCTCCAGGACACTAGTAGAGCATAGCCTTGCTGACACTGGGCAAAAACCCTAATTATATCCTGCTGTGTTTCTTTATTTATTTGAAAGTATGCATTTGTTGTAACATCAGGCTTTCCTTCTTCCACTTTCACACACCTAGACATCTTGGAAATGTACATTTAACTCTTTTTAAGTGAGATATAAGATGAAATATGGTGGTTGATGCAGCAATTGTTCTAATTTCCTCAAACACTGCCACTGGAATTTGAAACAGTTGTCAGGAAAGACAAAACTGTTTCATCATGCTCACTATAACCCTTTACGTCTCTATTTCCTGCCAAAGTGTTTAAACCCATCACCTTTATGCAAATATGAGTGAACCCTGAATTTGACATGTTTTATCTGGGTATGATGATGATGATGACTGCATGTGAAAGATCTGCATCAATACTCTGAATGTGTTTGTTTACACTAAGGCCTATTAGAGATAATGATTCACAGCATTTAGCTGTCAGTTTAAGGAGCTATGTATGTGTGTCTGTGTGTGTGTGTGCGTGCGTGCCTGCCTGCCTGCCTCTTCAAAGGTTGGCCTTCTTATCTACAGTCAACAAACAACCTCTTTAGGAGGAAATGGGGAGGCTTCATGCACCTGTAATTCAAATGCCCCAGTGCTCACTTGGAGTAAACAAGCGACACTCGCATATTCTCCCACACTCAGTTTTAGGTGGACCTGATGGTTAATAGATAGAAAAATAAAGGGGGAGTCCTGTTCAATGGTTTAAAGAAAAAAACGTAATGTTTTAGCGGTTTTCTTGTTGTTTGTGTAAATCTGGAAACTGGCGTTGAGGGGAAATTGAAAATGTCTTGCATGGATCATTGTCCCAAGAACAGTCTTGTTTGGAAAGTGGTTTTACATAGTAATCTATTCATATTCAGCCACAGGACCATATCCCCTAAATACCTCATCAAACTTATGTATAAAATGTAACTGTACAATGGTGCATATCGGGAATATCTGACCCAAATCTGATATTATCTTTCATCTTTCCTGTTGTTCTACAATTTAAATTGTACATACAAATTTGTCTACAGTCAGAACATCTAGTAAATGGTGGTTGCACTGTATTTGCATGAGTGGCCCTCACCCCCACCCGCACCACTATCAGCAGCAGAAGAAACTGTATTCCCAGTTTGCTTCAGCCTCAGGCATGCTAACCAGAGACCCAGGCCAACTCGCTGGTCCTTTCCCCAACCGCTTCCTCTGCACCGCTGCTGGGTTTGACTCACTGTGACCCCTGACCTTCGACGCTTTACCGCCTCCCCCACACATGCAAATATCACTGGTCTGCTCCAGGAGGCATCGGATGGATGCAAGGAAGAGAGGGAAGGAGGAGTGACGTGGATGGATTGAAGCTAGCGGGGTGGTGGTGGTGGTGGGGATGGGGGTGGGGGGGCAAAAGGAGAGAGAGACCCCTAAAGGAAGTGCGAGCGTCTTGGTCTCTGAAGTGGAGGGAGGCAGTGGCAGCTGCCAAGGGAGGCTCCGGTCTACAGGCCCACTCTGAGGCCTTAAAACATTTCTCTCTCTCTGTTTTAGCCAGCCAAAACGGACCCCAGCGCCTCTGTCTGCAAGGCTTACAGTGACCCGTGCTGATCTTTCGTGTGTGTGTGTGTGTGTGTGTGTGTGTGTGTGTGGTGTAGGTTTGTATGTGTGTGAGAGAAAAAAAAAGCATCAGTACATTCATGCACTTATTCTTTTCCTTGCTCCCAGGCTGCTCGAGGCACCTCGGTGTGTGTGAGGGGAGGTAAGCGATGTGTGCGGCTGTATCTGGAGAGCGTCCAAACCCCCTCATCTCCTCTCCTCTCTCCTCCTTCTGTTCTCTCTGCTTGGAGGATCTGTCAGTTCTCCTTCTCTCTTTTTGTCCCTGCTTTGATCCTGCTCTCCAAGCCTTGGCTGGCCTCGCTCACAGCAGCTGAGCACAGGTCCTACTCCACTCCCACTAATAACACACATTTGTGCCACGCTGCGATAATGCGCGTGCACAGACACACACACACACACACACACACTTGCACATGCACAAACACACACACATAAAACACTCTCACTCGCTGCTCCACTTACTCCCCCTCTCATCTCTCACACTCCAAAAAAAGTAACGGCTGGCTCTGCTATCATTCAGCGCTTTCTGTAAGTTGTCAGAGCTTATCACTTTCACACAACCCTCTGTTTGCTGTAACCCTGCGCTCACACCGTGAGCAACTTGGGTGATGGGTCACTCTATTCTGACTGATTGTGGGTGTTGCTAGAGCCTCTAAAGGCAGCCATATAGTGGATTGTTGTAAATACAGTATGCTGTTTTTCACAGGCAAATGTTGGCAGATATGTTTTGCCCCATTTATCAGGATGTCAAGTCATTTTAAAGGTGTCTGATGTTTAAGATGGGGGGTTAGAAGGTACCCTATGTAGTTTTCAATACAAACTTACATATCTAGATTATGTTCAATGTCACTCATTAAAACACATAATGGGTACATCAAGCTTCACTTTAATGCATTTCCTTTCACATAATTAAGTTATTGAATAATTTGAAGTGTTTACAGTGTTTACATTAGTTTGTGGTCTTCTCCATCTCTTCTTCTACTTTTACTTCTTTTACATTGCTATTTTTTGGAGAGTGTTACCACCCACAACAAGTACTGCCCCCCTGCAGTCAGCAGTATCGTGTCAAACCTATGCAAGTTTTGTGCATCTGCACCTTGTTGTGCAGGGTAATAGGAAGCAGGATACACATAATACTGAGACTCATTGATCAAACAGTCTCCCAGAGCAGTTTTAAACCTCTGCACAGAGTAGTTTGACAAAAAATGTTTAATTCAAGGGTCCATTTGCTTTTTCTAGAGCTATCGGTCACATCTCACAATCTTCCTTACAATTGACCACCTGTTATCGTGCGAGCAAAGTTCCACACTTCGGTCATCTGACGACAACTGAACAAACTCCATCTAAAGACTGTGAGATGTGGTTAAAATCTTCGGAAAACCTAGTTAGTAGACCTTTAGGTAAGATTAAGGTTACTTTGTTGAACTACTGTTTCCAAAGTCAAGAATGAACTGTCTCTCCAAACTTTATGGAAAACCTTCAAGCTGGACCAAACAAAAAATGTATATTTAACTCCAGCATCTTTACTCCTGCAGTCTTTCAAGTAAAAGTTGTAGAGAACTGGGTGTTTGTAATGAGCTTGCTGTGTTGTTTGCCGTTTCCAAGCAGAGATGCAAAGTTCATCGGCTGTTGACAAGCAGTGACTGTGCACACGTTGGCAACTTGCTCTGTAGGAAATTAAAGGACGTCTGGTGACTTGTTGACCATGCTAATCACAGTGTGAACTGTTGGATAAGTCAAGTCAGTCAACCACTGTGTGACAGGCTCTTGGAAACGACACAGTGCCACCCTCAATTTGGCAGCGGCAGCCACATGACACCTCCAGGCTGGCCTTGATACAGCCTGCCTGACTGTCTGTTTGCTTCCCACTCCTCTTACTAGCCATTAATGAAGCTAAAATGCCAGCATAGACTTTTAAGCTTCAACCCCATTCCCCTCAACATACAAACACACAACCTTGTCACCCTTGTGGCACCAGGAGTGCCCGTTTGCAGCAGCTCTTTTCACCTAGGGCTTACACATTAAGGCATGAGCAGTGAGTGACAGCGGGCCAGACTGTTTTGTGAGCGGAATATCTCACACTTTCACACACCTTAGCCCCACAATCTCCCTGTCTAATTGCATTATTGCTGCATTATTGCAGTGTGTGGAGGTCCATGGTCGAGAGGGCTCAATAAAGATATGAGTCCTGGGAAAGATTGGGAGCGGTGGAAATGAAAAAAGAGGAAGAGGGAGATAAAAGGAGGAGGGAAGTACAGCAAGGAGGGGTGATATAAAAAGAGAGATAAAAATGGAGAGAGGATAAGATCAAGAGGGCTGAGGGTTAGTGCGGGGCCAGGGGAGGGGGTGCAGGTAAAGAGAGTGTGAGAATTTGGAGAGTGAGGGCGGGGTGTCCCAAAGAAAAGATGTAAAATAATCACACTTGTTTGTTTTCCTGTCTGCAGGCCAGACAATTGTCATTGGCTTTTCTACAGTAAAGTATCTCTAAACATCATGTGATGAAAAGCTTTTACAACAGATAGCTGTGTTTGCTGTTAGTCAGCCCGTTTCCCACAGATTTCTTTTGATACAGGAGTTGAGACATAGCAACAGGTACACTCAGGGGACCGACGGTAGCCAGGTGCGCCTGATAAACTTCCAGGGAAAAGGGAGGGACCGACCGACCCAGGGCTCTGTGACTCAGTTCAGACCTCTTGCAACATGAGCGTGAGAAAGTCATTCAGCCAGAGAGCGTTCCAAAACCTACACTCTGTCTGCTTCACATCAATACATTTGTTTTGGAACTCTGTCAGTACCATTGTGAGGGGAAAATGGCTCAGGTGTGCAGTGCACAACAATGAGACATGTTAGTGATGTGTTTGACAGAGGCAGGCAGTGTTGTTGTGCATGAAGGATATTTAGGATTAAAGCTGGTTTAGGCGCATGTACAGACCAGACTCCCTCCTGCCAAAAGCAAAGTTTGCAATAACACACGAGTCATGTGAGTGGTTTCACTGATACCTCCACATGCCAGTTAATCATTCTGACAGTTTAGCTGGTAGAGTATAAATTTACTTTTTTCAGCCATTTAACAAGATTTCATCTTTTGAGACGAAAATCTGGGTGATGTGAAATCAGCAAAAGCTTTAAAGGGGCTTGACCACGTGAGAATAAAACGTTTGCAGGGACATATAAAGCAATTCATGTTTTAGACACTGATAACATGCATCCCTGACCACAGCCTGTCATATAGTTTTCAGACATTGTAATTTACCGCTGCATGCTCAAGTGCAAGCTTGGAGAGAAGTTAAACCAATCTGTGCGCCTCTCTCGTGTTCAGCTGAGGAGCATGTGCAGCTCCTCGTTGCCTATATCAAATTCACGATCTTGCGGCGAGCCGCTGGCGACGCCCCGCAGATCCAGGCGGCAAGCCGGCAAGAGGAGCACCTTCCCCTGGTCGCCTGCGCGCCACGTGTCGCGGTCTGAACAGCAGCTGGAGGTGTGCGAGCTCAGCGGAGAGCCGTGCTTTGAGCTCCATATGCTCAAAAAAAATAAAGCAATGGAGTTGTTATTTAATATCTTATTTTCATTACTTGTTCGGATTAAACCTCCCCTCACATAGGCATAGTTGTCAATTTAAACCTCCAGATTTGCGCATGCTTCATGTTTTTTTTTCTTAATTGTAGGCTATTTGGGGGAAATAGCCAGAAAAAGTAGGAATACTTCCACCGGGAGAAACTAAACAAACAAACGACGATAGGATTAAACATAAGTAGGCTGGTTAATAATCGCGTTAGAATAAGTTGACTTCAGTCTTTTCTTAGCGAAGTCACTGTTTCTGAAATTAGTAGTCTGAAAGAACACAAGTGCAGGCTTCTAGAGGAAGCAATGTGATGATGACCTCAAGAACTCCTCAAACGTTCAAAACCCACAACACTCCTAACACGGTGATAGCCTACTTATTACAGACAGCGTATATGTTCATTTAAACGTCCCTGTTGGTGACCGCTGTCGCACAAATTGAAAAATGTAGAGCTGCTATCCGTCAACAAACTTATAAGACGCAATTATGAACCCTATCTCTTTCTCTTTTTACTGCTCATCTGATCTGCTCTTGCGTCTCTCCGACTGCAATAAAGATAAGGAAACGAAATTATGACCTGACATCTAAAAAAGCCTTAAACACTGTGGCGGGGAGGAGGAGGAGTCAGCGGTCTGATCGTGTGAGCTCTCCGGGCTCAGAAATATCTCTGCTCTGCTCTGGCTCACATTCCGATAAGGGAGCCCGATCCAGCTCCCTCTGTGGGCGTGGTTTTCCCAGGCTTTTAAAACAGCAGCTGCTATTTACCTTCCCCTCTAATGTAAACCACCGCCGCCGCCGCCACATACCCACCCCTCACCCCTCCACCCTCCTCCCTGGCCCGGCGGCCCCCCGGCAGCCCGGCAGCCAAACCTCCAACCACCACGCTCATAAAACATCCTGGCACGTGCTCCACATTCGCAACACCGACAGATGATTAAATGGCAAAATGTGTACCACAGAGTTAAGAACTACAGTGGTAAATAAATAGCATGGAAATTGAGTGTGTGCATGTAATTGTAGGCTATTCCTTCCTCTGAGAGAAGGCCAGATTAACGTTACTCCAGGAACAGAATGGTTGTGTTTAAGGCTGTGTGTGTATTTGAGTAGCCTATGTAAGTTTATCTCATATTGTGATATTGAGTTGTTATTTAAAGTTGTGTCTTTTGCTAATATCATTATAACAGTAACGTTTTGTGAAGTTTAGTAGAAAAGAAAACAGAACTGCTCCCTCTGAAAGTCTGATTGCCAGATAGGCTACCACTTCCCTACCACTGGTGGGTTTTCAACGGTAGGCCTGCAGATGTTTTACTTTCTTTTTTTTCATTTCGCCAACTGTAAGAAGTTACCAATTAAATTAGGACACCTCAATTCTACAAGGGTTATGGTAACTTTGTCTGTGGAGACATGCCAAAACATAATCTGCTCGAGGCTGAATACACGGTCTATTATTATAGTTTTGTTGTATTTTATAATGAATACTGTATTATATTTTCTGCTGTTATCTCTTGTTTGGGACATTACAAGGTCCCCGTGCCCGCTCCTTGTGACGGTGCCCAGTCTGCGGCTCCACTGTTAATATGTAAACGGTACGATGATTGAAGACTGAAGGCAGTTTCCCTGGCTGTGCCCTGAACCCGGGCCTCGCGCCATTGGCCGCCAGCTCCAGCGGCCAAACAACCAATGGGAGGGCGCCGACCACGAGCCGTCCTCCCTTGGGCCGCGTGTCCCTCGCCCTGATTGGTGGAAAGTTACTGTGGGAAAGAAAGTTTGGGAAGTTTCACACGAGCCGTTCGCGTGCAGTGCGAGATATAAATACAAGCCACACGCAGAGAGCTCAACAGAGAGACTGCATCCGCTCGTGATAGTCGCTGCTGCGCATCGCTCAAACGGATTTTAACTTCATCCATATCTCAGGATTTTTTTGAGGGAGAGGGGACTTTGAATATTGCAAGCTGAAAATATTCATCGTCCTTTTCCCTACCCAAGTGGATCGTAATTTGCTGTGGTTTTGTGGGATATTTCCGATAAGAAAATGCCTGCCGATATGATGGAAAAAACCTCCTCCTCTCCGGTTGCTGCAACCCCGGCAAGCATGAACACAACACCCGATAAACCCAAGACAGCCTCTGAGCACAGAAAGGTTGGTACAAAGCCTATATTGAAAAAAACAAACACAATTTTGCAGAAGTTCAGAGGATTTTCAATTTTACGCACGAAACAAGAAAGCAATTAACAGTTAATGGCATTTTGTTTTTTATCTTTAGTCATCCAAGCCAATTATGGAAAAGAGAAGAAGAGCCAGAATCAACGAGAGCTTGGGGCAGCTGAAAACTCTTATCCTGGATGCGCTCAAAAAAGATGTAAGTTGCCTACTCACTTAGCGTCCTAGTTATTTATAGATTTTAAAACTGCCCATGTCAAACAGTAAGAACGTGTGTGCGTAATCTTAACCATGTGTCTTTTCCGTCCCCTCAGAGCTCCAGACACTCAAAACTGGAGAAGGCGGACATCCTGGAGATGACGGTGAAGCATCTCCGGAACCTCCAGAGGGCTCAAATGACCGGTAAGTCGCATTTCCCGGACTAATCAGTCTCATGATGGAGCAGTAAAGAACATATCTGGGCTGGTCTAACAACCCTGCTTCATGACCCACTTGAACATTTTGCGGATAAAACAAAATGTGCATAGGAATAACCTTCGTTAAATATACCTGTCGGTTTTTTTTCTCCAGCTGCCCTAAACACCGACCCCACCGTGTTGGGAAAATATCGTGCCGGTTTCAGCGAGTGCATGAATGAAGTCACTCGCTTCCTGTCCACCTGCGAAGGTGTCAACACCGAGGTCAGGACGCGGCTCCTCGGCCACTTGGCCAGCTGTATGACCCAGATCAACGCGATGAACTACCCCAGCCAGCATCAGCACCAGCACCAGCTCCCCTCCACCGCCGGACCAACCCACCCCTCCTTTGGCCAGTCCATGGTGCAGATCCCCAGCTCATCCCCACAGGTCCTGCCCATGAACCCGGTGTCCTGCAAAGGAGGCTCGTCGCCTGCTAACTTACCATCAGACGCCACCAAAGTGTACGGCGGTTTCCAGATTGTGCCTGCCACAGACGGACAGTTTGCATTCCTCATACCTAATGCAGCGTTTGCTCCAAACGGCCCCGTTATCCCTGTGTACGCCAATAACGTCGGCACACCGGTCCCTCTACCGGCTGCGGTTTCCCCCGGAGCCCCGTCAGGCAACTCGGACTCAGTGTGGCGACCCTGGTGAAAAGTGGAAAAGGACCATACAGACTTTAAAATAACACTTAATAGTTCTCTCTTTGTTAAAGTGTAGACGGTTGTTTTGAATCTGTTGTTTTTTTTTTCTCGTAAAATTGAAAGAGGATGCACTATATTTGTACAGCTAACAAGGGAGTAAAGTTCATATTGAAATGAGATTTGTATTGTGGAAGTCCGTTCACTGCATTTTTTTTATATATATATATTTGAGTTGTCTTTTTTTACAGTGTGATGCCAAAGATATGTCCAATGCTCTTATGATGATCTTCGTTTTGGAAGACAAATAAATTTGTAAAGATACACAAAAACATGCGCTTGTGTTGTTCTTATTAATGCGTACAACTGTGAATATTGCACATTTCCGCTTGTTAATGTAGTTTATTTGGTACTTGTCTATGTCTGTAAAAGAAAAACGGAGTGGTAGACATTTTCAATTCGGTTATCGTTGTTTGATAAAAAATCACTTTGGAGTGGGCTGCATGAAATCAGAAAGAGTTTTTAAAGACTTGATTGACTGCAATAAGATTCACGAATGGATAGACAATGTTTAGTTTTGACCCTGTAGCAGTAATATCACTTCTTGTAAATATAAAAAGTAAGTAGGCCTATTGCTGGGTGTGGGAGACTGTCCTCTGCAGTCATGTATATGGTTCAGTCTCAGCAAAAAACATTTTTATATTCTATTATCTAAATAAGTGAGTCAGGCAGGAGACTGTAGCTCTAAACTAAACCGTGCGCAGGGGCGATTCTATCTAGTGCTGTTTCTTATGGTAGTCCAGCAGTTTCACCTTCCTGGTTGAAACTTTGGAGTCTTAAAGAGGTCACTAACGCCATCTAGCAGCTCAGAAGTGCATTGCAATGTGATTGGTATTTGTTTGATCAATGAGTGGAGCATGAATGGATGCTGTGGATGTGCATCTCAGATGAAAATTGCACAATCTCTCTGCCTAATTTAAGAAGTGGTTATGGAAAGATGAAAATACTATTGATCATTATTTTTCAACTCAAGACACTAGAGCATTTTGTTGGAGAGGCGAGATGTTGTATCTAGGAATAAAATTATTGTGCCAGACCAGCTGCTGCAGAATTTGATCAAAACTTGTCACTTGAATCTTTTGTGAGCATATTTCATTATGACATATAGCTAAATGGCCATCAGTGCAAATAATGCTGACTCTTTCCACTCAAAAAAAATCTAAGTTGGAAATTACTTAGTAAACTAACATTCAACCAATCAATCAATTTGAAGTATTAAAGCTAAAAAAAACTAGATAATCATCATTATGAGGATTTCCGCTGTTCAGTCAGTTTTAACAATGCCAACAGCATTAATCTCCTGACAGTATGGAGCAGAGAGGAGCCTCTGGCTGTGTCTTTAATCACTGCTGAGGGAGTTCCTTTATGCCAGGGGATGGGGGGTTGACAGCAGAAGGACACGTTAAACACCTTGCCACTGAGCCATGTGGTAGCGCTCTCCTCTGCCCAGGTGTTTGTGCCCCCGCAAGCTATCTGAGTGTGGCCCTTCTTTGAAGGGTGTGTGTGGGGAGGGGGTGTGCAGGTGTTTGCAATTATCAGTGCGCTAAGAGGCACAAA
This sequence comes from Etheostoma spectabile, assembly GCF_008692095.1. Classification (NCBI taxonomy): domain Eukaryota; kingdom Metazoa; phylum Chordata; class Actinopteri; order Perciformes; family Percidae; genus Etheostoma; species Etheostoma spectabile. The sequence continues at coordinate 18,687,311 of NC_045741.1, read as the reverse complement.
GTGTGGATAAGTGCCATCATTTCAAATTTCCATCACACCTTTATACGGGGGGCCATGCATCCCTGTTTGATTGAAGCCATGTGTGTGCTCGTGCTTGTGCGTGCACAGGTCTTGTGTGTGTGTTTGTGCAGGGTGCTGGGTGAGGACATGCCTGGCCAAAGGGCACAATGAGTGAGGTAGTGGGGAGTTAAGTTGGGGGGGAGGGGGGTTTGAGGAAAGGTCTACCACATAGCATAACAGTTGGCCTCCTGTGAGCCAGAGCTTCTTCACAGAAACAGACACAGTCACACATACACATAACGTTCCCACAGCATTCCAGCTGTGCTAGGACCAGTGTTGAGCTTCCTGCTCTGAGCCCCGGGGCCACAGCTGGACACGGGACGTCTGGGAGGCACGTGGTGTGACCCGGACAACACCCAGCTGCTGAGCCCTCCCACTCCACCTCACAGCCTTTCCCTCTTTTCCTCCTTCCCCCCCCCACACACACACCACAGACCAACATCTTCAGTGGTCTCTTCCCCTCTGGAGAACAGCTTTACGAGCCTCTCCAATTACCCAATGCAGTGGCCGAACTGCCGGAGTGACCGCACACATGTCACAACACGACCGGGGGGTTAGCTGCCATGCGTGTCCATTAACTTTTCCCACACTCCGCGTGCATGCAGAGAGCGAAAGGAGGGGGAAAAAGCCCCTCTGCTTCCTCCTTGGCTCCCTAAGTGCTACCATATGGTCCGCTCTCTCCCTCTTTCTCTCATAGTTCCTCTTCCTCTCTCTATCCCCCTCTCTCTCTCTCGGCCCGTCACTGTGGCTGTCTTTGATTGCAGCCCAGACAAGTGAGAGCTTTATGATTTAAGCCCAGGGCTTGCTGTACCAAGCCCTGGACTCATTTTGAAGCCAAACTCCTCTCCCTCCCCACCTCAACCCTCCCTCCTCCTGCAGTTGCAGGGGAAGGCTGTTTTCTGGCAGGAAATGAATAGCTCCCAGATGAGCGCAGGAACCTGAGAGGTCGTGAGAAAGAGGCGAACCCCCCTCTGCAGGCCCGGCCTGCTGCCAGCCGCCGGGGGAATGTGGGAGAGCGCCTCTCTGACACACGCATCAACCCCTCTGCCCTCCACCACACCGCCTGACTGACTGACTGCCTGTCTCGGCGCTGGGCCCTGAGCCTGGAAATAGACTGATAGACAGTGCAACCGCCACCGAGCCAGGCAGCATGGCTCATCAGCCAGCCAGCAGGGCAGCCAGGCAGGGAAAGGGAAAGCTGTGGGGAGGGGAGAGAGAAGTGTTGGATTTGTGTGGGCGGAAGTGGATCAGCGTGTATATGCAGTCTGAATCCTGATCCAAGCATACAATAAACAGAAAGTTAAATCTACAGTATAATTTAAGTTTACATTAGACTCATGTATGACCCTGACTGGGTATTTGTGCAGGTTTTGTACTCAGACATACACATGCATACACTCACTCACAAGCTTCCCTCCCTCTGTCCCAGAGGCTTCCACTCATTCCAGAGTATACAGTCACTCAGACAGGTGTTCCTTGTCAGGAGCATAGGGTTTTTCCCCTTGGTTCTCTGTGTGCTGAACTAACATGTATTCCTCCTGAGATTGACACTGTTATGGTTGGACATGGTCAGAAGTTTAGCTACAGCTGTCCAGGCGTATTTTAGGATCTTATTTAATCATTGTTCTGCATCAGTGTGACATGTTGAGATTAACTAATAACAGAGTGAAGGCCAGCTAACTTATTAGCCAAGTTCAACACATGCACATGATTCTGTCAATTGGCTCAAGAACATAACAGCTTATGTAGAGCAGTGGTTCCCAACCTTTTTTGGCTTGTGACCCCTTAAAATTAAGCAATATCGCATCACTGGTTATGGCTTTAGTTTGGAAATACGTTGTGATTTTTCCTTGTCTGACTGTTAGACTTTTACAGATCTGAAGAGGTGAAAGAATCCAGTATTTTAAGGAAAAAAGCAGTTATAATATAAAAGTCAGGAGAAATAATTTTGTGGAAGTCAGAAATAAAGTGAGTTGAAAAGAGTAGTTTAAAACACAACACACAGCAAACTACACATTTCACCCTGGAACTGGAGTCAGGGAGGTTGAAATTATTATTATATTATTATGCATTTACAAAAGGTTAACCAGGTTTTAGGGACCCAATCTTCACTTCCCTATTATTAGTGTATTACTCATCTGAATTGTTCTGTTCTCTCTTAACAGCGTACCAGTGACTCAGTACCCATCTAACTCTACATTGTGTACCCTTCCTATGCTTCCATCTCCCGGTCTCCCTATCTTTCTCTTTGTGCGGGGCTCCTATGGTAACCTGTGGGCCCAGTAAACAGGACAAGCTGTCTACACACAAATCCCAACAGTGTGCGTGCCCACTTTCCTTGGCTCACCCTGCATGGCAACAAAAAAACAACCAGAGGTTCCCACCACCAGCCCATTCAAATGTCAGCCACGTCGTTTGAAGTCGCAGACTGCTATGTAAATCCACAGTGTTTCTCACCAGCCCAGCCTTTCACACACTCAAAAACAAGAACTCTAGCAAAGGTGGTCCTGTGATGCTGGATGATTGTTTCTTTTATAGTCTCCAGCCTTTAGAAGTAGTCTTTTTCATCCCTATAGCCCATGCTCCACAACCAGTTTTGGTTTGTAAACATGTTTTCAAGGGGTTTTGGTATATGGTTTCAGGGCATGGTGTCTTGAGGAGAGCAGGACATGGCAACCATATGATGCCGTCAGTTACAAAGTTGGCACATCCCACAACTTTGGGCTGTGACAGTGATGACCCCATCACACTGCGCCTTTGTATGACCTGTCCTCCAGCTACTCTGGAACCCAAGGCCAATTGAGTGGGAGGGTTTCCCCCTCAGAGACCATCACAACAAACAAATAGACCAGGCAAACAAGTTCCCACCAAACCAACGTCCAAACAACTGCCAACGCTGACAGTTTGGTTGGTTTTGATATCACACAAAGAGGTTCTTCATGAAGCACTTCTGAGCCACTTGCTTTTATCATTCAAAGCCAAGTTTCCCAACTTCAGGGTCAGGGCCCCAGAGAGTTACCCCCAGAGAGTTACCCCAGAAGAGATTTTAATAAACATAACAACAATCATTTAAAATGTGTACATATACATTATTACTATTTTATTATGTGTTTCTTGGTAGTTAGTCAATGTGTGCTCAGAGGGCAAGCTCAGCTGATTCAGCATGGTTTGCTATGTTGCTGTAGTTTCAACATGCTGTTTCATATTGATTGGTTCTTCAGCATTTTACAAATATATTTTCATATGTACAGTAATGTGTGTCTTTTAAGGCAACAGTGAGGACCCTTAAGAGCCTTAATTTTATGAATGAATAAACTAATAAATCATATGTATTTCCAACACTTTCCAAAACTTAAAAAATTGCATATCTAAATATGGTAGTCATGGAGCTTATGCTGTAGTAACTGATGATAGAAGGGTAAAGATATCCACCTCATGTCAGCATGACGCCGTTGTGAAAACCATGTTTCTCCACTTTCTAGAAAAACAGCCCCGTTTTCGGCTTTGTGACGAGGCTTTTTTAGGTATGCACTAGCTATGTTTATTTGTTTTTTAACCTTTAGACAAGGGGGAATTTGCTCAATCCATAAAGGAATACTTCGTACTTCCTTCATTCAATTTCGGGATACAGGTTTTTCACTGGACAGCCATGATGCTGCAGTGACCAAAATGGATGGCTACTTTTTCTCTCGGCTGTCTCCACAAGAAGGTCAGAGGTCGGGGTCCACTACAGTTGACTGTGTTGCCATGATGATTGTTTTCTTTGCATACAATAACAAGCAGTCTGAATCTAGTTATGTTTCCATATGGCAAGATGTTGAGATGATTTACTCCGACAGAATATTGTGCTGCCGTCTGTGTGTGTTTGTGAGAGAGAGAGTTTAGTTTACAATACCTGCTCTGAGCTCATATTTAGGTATGTGTAAGTATGCTTGCAGCTTACCAGCCACTGCTTTCACACTACATCTTCATTTGGTTTGGGTGTCTCTTTGCACATGCAAGCAAGGCTGAGATCAATTAGAGTGGTCTAGGGAGACTTGTGAAGTCCAGCAGGAGGGTAAAACACACCCCTAACACACTCAACTTACATGCTGTTTGGCTGTATGATCTACGATGTGTGCCCTCGCGTGGCTGGTTTTATTTTCCTGCTTTTAACAGCCCCTCCGTGGACGCTTGGGCCCCTCTGAGATGAAGGGAAAGAGAAACCAGATTTTTTGACCCTTGAATACATCAAACAGGTCTGGACGTCCAGCTCTTTTTCACTCTGATCGAGCTGGGATGGAGTCAGTGAGTTTGATGTCAGAGAAACAACAGACTGGGTGTTGTGGTATAGTCATGAAGATGGTGTTCATGATGTAATGTTCTCTTCAAGGCCACACACACACAGGAGCAGGGAATACAGAGGAGGGAGATGTCTGCACCTGATGGATTAAGTCTTGACTGTGCAAACAGTTTTGTTTGTGTTCTTTGATTTAATGGCTTACACTTTAGCATAGAAAATGATGGTAATGTGCTCTGAAAGAAGAAACTTTTCCATACATGAGAAATCCTGCGGAGATACAGCTGTGATGGGTTGGGTGTGTGCAGCCTTTTAGACTGTTTGTACAGTCTACTGTGTTTCCATATTTTTTTACATTGAGCTGACATTGGATTTCCTTCCAGATCAATGTAAATGTAAAAATCAACATGCAATATAATCAAGTATAGGAATAGTTAATTAATTATCAATGTATATATGCACATATATACATTAGATATACATTACATATATACATTAGAAAACAATTGGGAGACAACAGTGAAGTAGAAGAAGCATAGAGCATGCACATATACTGCACACTTTCTGTCTCCACAAAAATATATAAACTAACTAAAACATGGATTTATGTATCTCAAATCGGCATAAATTGTTACCAGTGTGTGTCCGTTCTATGGATTATTTATATTTTCCATAAAATGTCTGTAAAAAGTGAAAAATGAACTTTTTAATTTCCCAAAGTGAAAAAAAAAGTTAAATTTTTTTCAGACCAATGTTGTAAAACTCACTGCTGCACTTACTATCATATCATAAATCCTCAAGTTTTAGTTGGAACCACCAATTGTTTGACATTGCTTTCTCGAAAAAATGTCTGAAACTCTTAATTGTTCTTTAAAATAGTCGCCAATACATTTTCATTTGACTAATCCATCAAACTATTTTACACACAGCTTTGATTCACATGTTTCCATTTTTTCATTTGGTCATTCAATCAAACCTTTATTTAGAACTCACTTCAATTCAGTTTATCCAGAACAGCTGTTGTGACTTGTAATGCAACAAATTCACACCTCAAACCAGCAACTTTTTAGAGATTCTTCCCTCCTCAAATTCACCCAAAGGTCCTGTTTTCTCATTTGTTTCTCTTGGTTGGTTTTATTGCCAGCAATTGTTCCCCCTGGACTTAAGTGTTAAACCACTGAGATGCATTGCATCATGATGGTGCTCAGAGACATGAAATGGCATTATCCCACCTCCCTCTGCTCCTTCCACGCAAAAGCAGCCTAAACTGTGACGTGGACCAGCAGTTAATCCTCTTTCCCTTTTTGGAGCCAGTGGCGGGAGCTGTAGAGGAGCTGGCCACCGAGATACGACCGTGAGACGCTGTAGACACAAAGCAAGCCGTGTGTGTGAGTGTGTAATTGTTTGAGGGTGTGCACAATAAAGAGTTTGTTTATGTTACCTTCAGTGTGTGATAGCCAGTGTGTTTGTGTGTCTTTGCCTGTTTATATGCCATCCGAACACGTTCGCAAACACTCCCACCGGACCCTGTTATCTCAGCCCCGGTTTGCAGAGACAAAAGCCTATGTGTGTTGGTGTGTGTTGGGTTGAAGTACTACAAGCTTGTCATGGACATGTAAACCCCGGTTTCTCTGGAAAATGGGTCCAATGTGATTATCCCTGAAGCTGTAAAGTAGCCACCTAGAGTGGGCAGAGAAACTGAGACCTCAGAGAAATACGTGGCATGTTTCTGATGGCATTGTGCTGTGTGGTCAAATACATAAAGCATCCGTTTCTCTTTGTTATCCGCAGTTGCACCAGCTGTAAGGGCAGCAGCAGTGTGTCATCCCTTGAAGCTAAGATAAGTCAGTGAATGAAAAAGATGACAGAGTAAGACATGGCAACTATACATTATAGGAGACGTTAAAAAATGTCATTGACTGTTAATCATGTTTATACAAAATCGTCCAATACCAATGCACCTTTCTGGCGTTATGGTTGTTATAAGGATCTTATCTTTTGGGTATGAAACATTTACCCCTGTAAACTTGAAAGGTGGCTGTAAAATTGTTTTAATCAGCTAGTTAAATGGAAGAGAGAACTTTTCTCTGCTGTCATCCAGACTTTGTGGTCAGTATCTTCTGGACAATTCTCACCAACAAATGGATACATACACAGCTTGTGACACTGTCCTTGTATTTTGACAAAATGTTGAAAGGAGTTTGAGGAGTTTTTATTGCTCCGTTCATGCACTTGGCTTGGCTTTAGGGTTAACATTTTCCTTTTTCTCCCAAATGTCCAAGGGGCTCCTTCTTCCAGGCCTTTTCTGCAGGTGTGGCATGACCTAAATCAAAAGTTCAAAGGTTACAATTGTCAGAGGTGGCTCTTAACCTTGTGGTCATTTGGTTTCTCACGTATGCAATGCAGCAGGAAAATGTGTTGACAGAATTCAAGCTCTATCCTTCTTCTAAATTAAATAACAAAGTAATTGGCTTCACTTTTGATGTGAATTTTAAACGACGAATTGACGATAACAAAGTTCAAACACTAATTTAGAACCTCTGTACATTTAGTGAGGGAAAAAACTCAAGCTGCACATTCAGTCATAATAAACTTGAATGTATAAATAGACTCTTTGCATTGTAGGCAGATGCAAAGACACTTCTGAAAGACTCTTACTCTTCTACCATTTTGTACAGCGTTATATTTAGGCTGTTATTGTCAGCTGATGGGGCTCTGCTCTGTTTAAGCCTCAGAGCTGCTTCATTACTACCAGGAAGAGATATTTAACTGCACATCAGATCTTTTTTTTAGTTTTATTTGTCCTGTACTTAATTGGTCCCTTATGATCTGTTGCTTTCTTTTTTAGAATAGACATATTGTCCATAAACCTGTGTTAAAACTTTTAAAAACATCAAAATTACTCTGTTTCTCTGAGCACTGAGTGGAAGAGCTGTCATAGATTTGTGGAATTAGATCATTTACATGATCCACTAATCTAAAGCTGGCATGTTCACATCCTCCTTAACTTGGCCAATAGGCATTAGTGTGATTAGCGTGTGGCATCCGGGGCTGACGATGCTGAAGATCACAAAATCTCTCTCTCCATCTGTCTCTCACACACACACACACACACACACACACACACACAAACACATGCATAAACCTTCTTGGATTTTCCCACATGATCCACAGATCTAGCCACCAGTTGCTGAGCGCTCTCTCTTTCCCCCTGAAGTGCTGGCTGCGTGCGACCCTCTACAGACGATATCAGGGTAATTGACAGTGACTGGAAATATGCAGCATCATTGAGCCCTGACCCGTGTGACTAACAGGGTTAGGGCCTCCCCCCTTCAAGACAGACCCCTCCTCCAAAGCCATCAGTGATATTCAATTTGTGTTAAAGCTTCCTTTGAGGGGCCCCCAGGGGCCCGATTTGATTAACATATTTTATGGTGAGCCCTTAGATGTAGCTGGGAGTGCTCCAGGCCCTGTATTAATAATAGTCAGAGTCCATTATGGCTGTCTATGTGACGACAGTGACAGTGAGGCCTGTAGTGTGGCACAGAAGTGGCTGGTCTTTAATGTGACTGGGATTCCTGATTTTTGCGAGGCTTCTGTGTGATTGTGCAGTTTTGCTGACGGTTTGGCCATGCCAGCTTGAGGCTAATCAGAAGTGATTCATGTAAACGAGTCACAATGCTGCATTGGATTGAATTTGTTTCATCTACGGTTCTCTCCATCACTTATCAGCGGAATGAACTGCACCGCAAATAAATGGAGGGTAGACAATACACGGCGTTTGTAAGGGCACTTTTTCCCACAGTCCTATCTGTCATGAAAATGGACACACACTGACACAAGGACAAAGCAACAGACAGACGCACACTTGCACCCGACTTCCGAGAGTGTCTACAGTAAGGACATTCCTGCGCTCCACACGCCTCGATCATTGTCTACTGCAGCCGTGCAGCAAACAAAAGAGGCGTCCTCTCTGCCTCCTCTGCCTCAATGCCACAGAGCAGTAAATTGTAACCATGTTACCCATAAATGAGACTCTTCTCCCCTCAGTTTTTATAGCTGGTAGATGGAATCTGTATGTATGAGGAGCCTTTTTCACTGTCTCCTGTTAAAACCCGCAAAGTCCTTCAATAAATGCCTCCATGGCACAGTTTATTTCAGTGGGCTGGCACAAAGGAGAGCCCCCCTCAATGCTTTTGTTTAAAAAAAAAATATATATATATATATCATTCAGCGGGAGCGGGTCTTGTGATACTTGTGCTGAAACTGTAAGACTCAATAGAAACCCACAAGATAACCCTTTTCTCTGTGTTTTAATTTCCCTCACACGAAGACAGACATATAAGCAGCCTTTGAAAGGAGACTGTATAGGTTCTCATATATGGGGCAGCCTGGGAGAAATTGGCAAAAGCTTAAGTTTCGCCGTTGGCCTATAATGGTTTGAAAGAATGTAAAGCCCGTGACAAAAGCGACTACGAGGAGAAACAGGGAACAGGTGGTCATCGCTGCATCCCCCAGCCTCGGCCCGCAGACATGAAATCAGCCGAGGGGTTTAGATTTCAGTGATAAAGACCCTGAGGTTTGTTTGCTCTTTATGTGTGCAAAGATGTGTGAAAAGATGCTGGACCTCTAACCCCTTCCCAAGTCTCCCACCAGCCTTGGAGCTGGGAATAAGAGGTTAAGGATTCCAGCACACAGGAAATCGTCTGTCGGCGCTCGTTTGGGAAGGACAGATTGGATACGTGGGTGGAGGACGAGGCCTTCACTTCTGTTCTTAGTATCTTTAGTGTTGGTGGAGATCTCAAGGTTGTGCTTGGGAGGAAATGAATAAACAGTTAAACCCACTGTATGTAGTTGAAAAGCAGGCATGCAATATTCAAAAGATGACTTTATCATCAACATGGCAGATTTTTTTCAGGTCCAGGTAAAATACCTCCTACAGTACAGATGTCCAATTTAACTAAAAGAACATTTGGTATGTTGAGTATAGCATTGTGGGATAAGGTCTGTATGTTTGTAGTTTACTTATAGTATGTTTATGATTCTACTAGAACATGTTGTTGAATCCCTCTTAAAATGATGCCTAAATTACTCAAGTAAAAGTATGCTGTAGAAAAAGGGAGTGGCTGTTCTTTTACACCAGACACTGAAGAAACCTGAAACACACTTATCTTGTGGGTCTCTGTAGATCTTACTGTACAGGTTCAGCATCACAAGACTTGCTGCCGCTGAATGATATTGGACAAGCTCCCAATAAACTTTAATGATGCAAAGTTTTCACCTACAAGGTCTTTATCAATGTTAAACATTACAGCGCAGACAAATTCTCCTTTACCTTTGTATGGTGTTTTCTTCCTTCAACTGCACTGGTGCTGGTGTGCACAACTTTGGCCAACTTCTTTACAAAAAACATTCCTTCCATCTAAATAGCATATACACCCAACATACTGTGTGCCAAAAAATCAGCAACTTTCACAAAATCACATTTTATCCGTTGCTGCAATACTGATGAACCACTTTGTAGTGTGTTTGCAATTTTTGTGGTGATAATTGGTGTTGTATGGTGCATTGACTAGCTCTGTAAGTAATATTATTACATGGTCATGTTTTATATAGCGGAACCTTTATATTTTATACTTGGTGGCACACTTAGTACACATGTCAAAATAGAAGAAAGAAAAAAATAAAGAAGAAAGAAGAAATAACTTAAAAGGCAAGTTTACTCTACAGGATAGGTGACAGGAATATGATGGTTAGAATCAACAGTGAGAAAATAAATAATGAAACTAAATGGTGAGTTAATTACACACTAATTCCTTCACATAAAAGCTTGGATGGGCATGCGGTATTTGTGTGTGTATCTATGTGTGTACTCTCATTATTTCTATCTGTGTGTGTACTCTTCTTATCTACTTCTATCTATCTGTGTGTTTGTGTGTGTGTGTGTGTGTGTGTGCGTGTGTGGTTTAGGGTTGTTGTAACTAGGAGGATGATACAGACAAGCGGAGGGGAGGGCTGGCTGTGTAATCGAGCAGCAGGCGGCCTTCAGGTGTGTGATAAAGTTGAGAGGATGTGGGGGGGGGGGTGTATGGTAGTGTTGTGTGTTGTGTGTGTGTGTGTGTGTGTGTGTGTGTGTGTGGTGTGTGTGTTGTGTTGTGTGTGTTTGTGTGTGTGTGTGTAGCGTAGTTCTGCTTGGGTGAGCTTGAAGAATGCCCATGTGGATCCTGGCAGTGAAAGAAGAAGCTCCTTTCATCAGAAGTTGCTCGGTGCCCCAATCCCCACCCTAATTTTTCCTGCTCCATCTTCCAATGACCCTGAACACCCTCCTCCCCATTTATTCTTCCTGCGCACGTCCTCTTTATTTGCAGGAAATATTTCCAAAAAGAAATTGAATGCATGCTTTCCAGCTAGCAATCTGCCTTCCACCCCCCCCCCCCACCCCCCTTTCTCTCTCTCATTCTCTTCTCTAACCCTTCCCTCCCTCTCTCCTTTCGTCTCCGCTGTAGCGTGGGAGCTGTCAGTGGCGTTTGCCCTGACAAACACTCAGAGCCCCGGCAGCAGGCAGGTCCCTGTGCTTTAAAGGGCAGCAGCTAATTAGCCATAATGGCTTCCATTTTGTCCCTGCCTTGCGTCATTCCTTTGATGCCGTGATTGGGAGCGCCCAGGGGGGAATACCAGACAATTTTCCATGTAAGATTTGTTTGAAGGGAAGGTGGGTGTGATAACAATGATGTCAGGGCAAAAGAGAAACCATGTTAGTGTTTTCCCACTGAGTGGTATGGACTTTGTCCTTGTATCTTGAAGTAGGTAATTACTTCTCACATAGTGATGGAGCGTTTGTTTCCCTTTGAGTTTTGTGGGATTGTTTGAGAGGAAAAAACAAGGTGTGATGGTACAAGAAGAAAAGGGTGAAAGTGCAGTGTCAATTTTGCTTTTATTACAGAGGGCATTTACCTTCTTTGATCAGATTTGACTATAGCCCTCTGATTGAATATGCCAACCCCCAAATTGAAAGGGGAAAGGGGGCTTTTTGCGAGTGGTCTACCTAAATTAAGACAAATGAACTATTTTTAAACAACGCAACACATTTGGACACACATTTTTCAAGAATTTGATACATTGCTGGACTACCAGACTGCTTTGAACATAGAGAGACTTACAATGTATGGGTTTTGAGGATGAGGTAAAAATAATTAAAACAATTTATGCTTCAGAATTTTTTGTGATCAAAAATGTCTTACCTGCTTGGGACCTTCCTGCAGGTTGAACATGTACCTTGCTTTCACCTCTGTCCCCAATGGATCAGGTTGACTGGTGAACTGTAGAGGCAGAACCCTTTGAACCTCCACAACACACACATGC
>NC_045741.1:18646764-18675600 GCF_008692095.1 Etheostoma spectabile | reverse complement strand
ACACACACACACACACACACACACACACACACACACAAAGACAAACACACCTAAACACAAGAATACACACACCACTGAGGCACTAATGGTGCTTGAAGCCCAGCGCATGGGAGCCTGGGAGAGCTGTGCTGGCAGCGAGAGAGAGAGATGAAGGTAACAAGGGGAGGAGAGGCGGTGGAGCGTCAGGTTCCCCCTCGGCATCTCTAAAATAGGTTTATCTATGCCAGGGAGGTGTCTCTTTGTGTCGCTACGCCGGGGACTGAAGAGGGAGAGGATGCAGGCAGCCAGGGGAGAGAGACAAGAACAGGCAGAGGGTGAGAGAAAAAGAGACCCTTCACTTGGATGGGACCACCTGCGTCGCCTCTTTTGCAGGGAGATTATGCGGGCACACAAAGCGGTGCTGGGAGGAGGGCAGGGGCACCGGGGGAGCCTAGCGTCAGGAGAGTGAACAGCGTGGAAACTAGAGCTGGCGTGTGTGCCAGGGGTCTGCCACATCTTATACCAGCACCCCGCCACCCTCCACACCTCCCCACAACTGCCTCCCATGGGCTCTTGTCTATCAGGATACCTCCATTCCCCCTCCATGTCCTCCCATAGTCTCTGCCATATGGTTAGAACAGTGGCATGTGGCTGTAATTTGCTGACATTTACTGATGTCTTACCACTCCTCATTCAAATACAACATCTATAGATGAGAACAATTTTTAATTTTAATGAGTATCTGGACAGTAAAAACAGACTGTTCGGCCAGAAAGGTTTACTACATTTTTTACTTTTAACAATTATCAGTCAAATCCCAAGTTTACATCAAAATGCTGATTATATAAGGCTCAAACAAACCCCAGAAAGTACAGCATTATGGCTTTGTTTGTTAAGATTGACACGTTCACTTGTATCAGTCTTGATTCAAAAGGTTAACAAATGAATACATATAAAGATCTTTCTTTTAGTTTAGGTGTCATCAGTGTTTTTAATCAAGCAGGTTAGTTGGAATTTAAAATATATAAGCAATATGACTTTTCCCCTCTCTTGTGCAAACACCTCAGTGGTCAAGCCTTTTGAACAAAGTGAATCATCAACTATACCATTCTCTCTTCAATAAATACACTAAAATAAAACCAGACTTGTTCCCTCACATTTATGTGGTTTGGATCTGAATGTGTGAAAAGGTTTTCTGTCCATGCCGTAGTTAACACGTTATCTATTCTGGCTTCTCATGATTTGCTGTAGGCTATTTGCATGGATATTAGAGAGCAGCAAATTCCGATGTATATTTTCATAATTATGTGTGAATGAATAAACTCAGCACTGAGGGTGTGGAGTTGCCACATCTGCAGATTTTCTGCAGCTTGTGTGTCTCACTAGTGGATTTTGACACCCCTGCTGCTGCTGCTCTTATTCTCCTCTTTTCGATTTCCTTTTTGAGCCTTCTTCACCAGAGGAGCTCACAGATACCTGAAGCCAAACTTATTTTTCTACAGTGTCCATTTTAGCATGCCCTTACAGTCTAGTCCTTTTGTGTATTTATTTATCTGATGTATTTTTGGGGGCTTTTCTGAGACCAGAATCCCCCCCAGAACAGGCTGCAATATTTGGTGCAGCTTGTTACCTCACCTGTCATTACCCAAAACCCAATATCTTGTGCTCCTTTACTTTGTGCTACTGCACAATAGGGGTTTTGTATTTTTCTAGGTAGCTTTCATTTGAATGGCCTAATTTGAATATTGAGAAAAAAAATATATACTATTACAATCAGGCAGAATAGAAAGCTTGCTAACTTTGAGCCTCAAAGAAAGTTTTTTTCTATGATTCATTGGATATTATTTGTATTATTGTCATGTTTTACAAAAACAAGGAAATTGCATTGTCAGCAGAAAGTAGAGATGTAAAATCTTTCTCATTGGCTTTGTGAGATTTGTTTTTCAATCACTCTCCTCATAGAGCTGCAATTCATCCATCACTGTACTCAGTGAAGTTAATATATTGTAGCTAAAATACCATGGCTCCTCCTTCCCAGTGTCAGGGATCGTCCCACAGCTGTAAGCCCAGGTCCCCAGAGTGGATGTTACCATCAATGATTGGTCAGTTCCCATTGTTTCAAGCACTGTCATTGGTCAAGATTAATAGCTGTCTCTGGTTAATTATTCTAGGCCTGGGTATTGGTCAGGAGCTGAACCTCAGCTAACCCCCAACTCTTCCATCAACGTACAATGACTTCATTTGGACTTCCCCATTCAATGCAGACAGCCCTTAAATCTAATAATTACTGAGTTTCTTTTGTCTTTTTGCTGATGCCGGCTATTAGCAGAGCAGTGTGAGCATCTTGGGCCAGGTCTGGGCCACGCCAGTTTTGATGGAGCTATTGTATAAAAGTCCTGACCCCTTTCTTGTCGTCCTTCTTTCCCCTTCTAAGAGGTCTGTGAAGAACCCACAGACGTCAGCAAATTCTCAGCCCAAGGTGAAGAAGGGAACAGAAGGAGAGAGAAAACAGAGGAGGACCGACCGCAGAGTCAACCTGTGCTTCTCAAGGTCTGCCTGAATGGGTTTTTTTAGGTATTCATTGTGGCCCTCTCTTTCACCGGCTCTCTATTATTCAAAGTGCTGGTGGAGCCCTGGCTTGGCGTGGGTCTAAGCTTGCATCCTTCCCAGCAAGAGCTCTGCGCGCCACACTGATGTTCTAATCATGAACCGGCGGCAGCAGCTTTGTGTGGAGCGTTGGGAGAACTGAACTGAGGACTGGCTTCCCGCCGCTCACGATCTCTTTGTCCTGCTGGAAGGTGCCCCGGCCGGGATTACAGCCAGCCACAATAGAGGTCACCCCAAAAATCTATCCCTCGCTCGCTCTGCTCTGTCTGTAGGGAGAACTGGGTGGTATAGGGTGAAGAGGTTGTGTTTCTGTGTGTTTCATTGGATTTAATGTAAACTTTGACGACCCTGTGGTTGTTGGTTTGGTGTGTGTGTTTATTTTCACTGTCTACCAGAGTGCCTGTAGGTGGCGTTAAGGCCGGGGTCGTCAGTAGATGTGTCACACCTGTTTAGCCTGACTCACATGGATTTAATATGGCTGCCAACTCTGTTCTGGTCCCTTCTTTCCCCACATCATCATGCACCACCACAGAGACGTCAGCGCTTCGTTTTAACATTATCGTTTGACTTTTCTTTTTTTACTGATATTACTTTTACGGGTTTATGTTTGTTTGTTTATGTGTGCTTCCTCTTTTTTGTTACAAGCAGGAGCCAACTTGTAAGAAAACATTTAAGTGATTTTATTACCCTAACTCACGAAGGGTGAGTGGTTAAGTGATCGCTTGCTTGCCCTCGACACCAGCTTACAAGCAAGTCAAGCCAAAGCGTGTGCGTTTGTTTAACAGGTTGGTTTGTGTTAATTTCTCTACAGCCGTGTGCATGTGTCTGCCATTGACTGTGAACTCCTACTGTAAAGTGCACACTGTATATATGGATGGGTGTCTATGCCCATTTGTTTGTGTCTATATGTAGATTCACCTGTGTCGGCATGCATGAGCCACAATTGACAATGTGTACAGTACACACAGTGTATGCTTGTTAAACTGCATCAGAAGCTGATTCTAATTTAGTGTTATAGTAATAATCTTGTGGCATATTCATAAAAATAAACAGCAGTGGAGAGGCTCCAGACAGCCAAGTGACTTGAAAACCTCTGGAGAATACTGCTGTTCTCCACCCACGTTGTCACTAGTTTCTCTACAGAGACTCACAGAGATGATAAAAAAACATCAGGTGAAACAACTCATGATGACATTATTACATTTGCTGTAGTCAAACTACTCACTAGGGATATAACAAGAAGACGGTGTGTAGAATATATGGTCAAGTACAGTCAATATGATCAACAACACAGGTGGCTCTACATGTTTTTTTTTTTTTTTCACCAACCGGAACACATTACCACCTAAATAAGTCCTCTACAAACGATTCACAAAACATAGTCACAGTCTAAAAAAGGCAGTTTTAACAAAAAAGGAACGTTTTAGTTTTTTCACAATGGAACCATTTAATCCAGGGCTGTTGTATTGGATTGCAAAATGTTTCGTAGTTGTTGCGGTTATTGTGTCAAACTCTTACATTTGCCATCTGTTTAGATCTTTAAAAGGTGTCACATTGTATATTCACGTGTTTTCTTAGCTCACAGAAAACTTTGTAACTCTTCAGTTGAAGTTTAAGACATGAAAATACAAGTGTAATGAAATTAAATCTTTACGCCTAATGAGACGTGAGTCAGTTATCTTTATAACTCCTGTCGTAGTTTCTAACGGCTCCTCCTGTGAAGCGTGTGTGCAGTTGCCGTCCCCTCGTGACACTGACGAAGTGTCTCATCATAATGATGACCCTGAGGATGAGCCCACATTCCTCTCCCAACACACTCGCTCTCTCACATCACCACCAAGCAGACTCCCAGCCATCATGTAATAAATGTTCAGCGCCATAATCAATTTGCAATGGTTGGCGAGCATCTCTCTTGATTTAGCCTGTAAAAAAAGGGAAAGAGAGAGAAAAGGATGAGACAGAAAACAGAAGACAAGAGGGGTCCCTGTGAATGTGGTGAGAGCGCGAGGCGAAGAAGAGGGAACTGGGGGGTCTATTAGAGAAAAGACTTCCCGTGGCGTAAATAGTATTCATGGATGACAGCGTGGTCATGGAGGATAGACGAGGGTCTTCTTCTCTGTGGAGCTCGAGCTGACTCATTCTCTGCCTGGCTTTTCTTCCTGACGCAGCTTGCCAAGGGGCCCCTTTGTGCCTAGCAGCAGGTAGCAATGGAGTGGCAGGTCAACTCTCGGACCAACACAACTACCTCCTTCTCCCGCTGACTCCTGCTGAGTGTTTCTTGTGTGCAAGAGTGAAAGCGTAATATTGTGCATGTGTGTGTGAAAAAAAAGAGAGGAATTCACGGAAAACCCAAAATTTTCATATTTCTTTAAAACAAACTATTGCTACCACATATTTGGCACATTGTGAGTGTGGTCCTTTAAAAACCTTTTAAGCTCATCTTTTGATGTGATGCCCTAACTTTTTTTTGTGTGAGAGTTGCCTTGACAGACAAGAAAATAATTCAAATCTAATTAAGATTTGGTTTTGATTTGTTAGGATTTCACAAGGAGTCCTATAAAAACGGAAAGACACATTTTTATGACCTTGGCTCCCTCCCACCACACATCTTTGACCCACAGCAGCCGTAGCTTTCATATGGTAGGTTTTCTAACCAATGGGCTTTTAATCTGTTTTCTTTCGCTCCCCATGGTAACTCGAACAGTTTTCCCAGTGGGTGGTTCACTCAGCCACGGGGCTGCAGAATGGAGTTGCCCACATAGCACGCAGCCTAATCGAATAACCGCCCCAGCGTGGCGCCCAGCGTGAGTGTCGTCCCCAGAGGGGAGCTTTACTTGAGGCTACAGGTACTTTTCATTGCTGCCTGGCAGGCCTGCTCCTTTCCCTAGCGCCCTGCTGCTAGAAATTTGTCGGCCCCCTCTGGGTTTTCTTTCTGGGAGTGTCAGCTGTGGGGCCCCTGATGGGAGATTTGTTGATATGATAACTCGATTAGACTACAGAATGGATGACATGGTGGGAGCGAGCCAGTCAGCAGCACACAGGGAGGTGCTGACTCCTCTCCTTAACCTCTCCTCAGGAGCCTGGCGCTCAGCACCTGCCCTCAGCTAATCAGCCTCGCTGCCTAGGGTGGTGGCCAGAGGAAAGGTTGGGGTCAGGCCTGTTTAGATGTGAATAATGGTGTAAGCGGACATTGGCCTGCAGCCGTTTAACCTCAGGACATCCAGAGGACTTTCACTCAGGGAAGTCATCTGAAACATCGTAGATGTCTCTCACTGTATCCTTCATTGGAAAATCCTGAGCAGAAACAGCCAGTCGTTCAATAAACTTGAGATTTAGATCTATAATGTAAGTGGTTACAGTTTTAATTTTCTGTCATGTGAGGTAGGCCTCAGTGATTTCATTACCACAAAAGGATGCACGGTTTCTCGTTGACCTCACTGTAGAAGGAATGCAAAGTAATTACATATGAAAATCCTCAAACACTCTATTATTAATAATAGCGGATCACCACACAGGAGTCTTGTGATCTTGTTCAGCAAGTAGTCTCTCTACAATGCTGTTATTACCTACAGTTCAGCTGCATTTCACAGCTGAAATCAGATGGTATAAAATTCTCCAGGGTTTCATTAGCTGGGATCGCAGGGGTCGCAAAACTTTCCACAGGTTTTCACCACAGTTAGGACAGCCAAAAACACTTTCAGATGCACAATACCTTCCTTGTATCTCCTCCAGGTCATTTGCTACACGTTGCACTGGGTCCACTCAAGTCAATTAAGTTCACATCTCCACTTTGGCCAAACAAGGGATTGTGGCGATATGAGGAGCGCCTAAGACCAACAGGAGCCTCCCCTTCCCAGCCCAGGCATTGAGGAGTAGCAAAAAGGACACCAAACAAAGGGCGGCCCCTCTGTGTCTCAATGACTCCTCTCTTTGTTGCCTTCTTGGGCTCCATAAAGGAAGAGGGACGCTCTTGTTTGCCCAGGAGGTGGTTTAATGGCCCCGGAAAGAACAATGGCACCACATTCAAGCCATCCAGAGGGGCTCATTATATAGGGCCGTCCCAAAGTGCGGGGTCCCTGGACGTTCCCACTGGAGCGTTGGGTGAATGGTGATGATGGGCGGGGCAGGCCAGGGAGGGCATACAGAAGGGAGAATAGAGACCATTGAGGTGACAAGCAGGTTCCATCTGCCCCCAATGCCTCCTCACCTTGCATCACGACAGCTAGGGGCCTCTCCTTGCACAAAGGGCAAATTTAGTGTGTCGGTGTGGCTTAAAACGCTCACTTTAGAAGAAACCATTGAGGGAAATATCAACACTGTAGAGCACGGAATGGTGCATTCAGCCTCTCTTGCCCCCTTCCCATTGACAGAGTTCCTTTTCCTTTCAGTCCTTTTCTCATTTTGGCTCCATTCAAGTCCCACTTCTCTCATCTCCAAAACTCTTCAGTCCAGGCCATTTTTCCCATACCTTGCAAAGGGGCGGATGACAAGAATTAAGTTAGTTCTGGCCCGGCCCATAGGTTTTGTCCTCCCTGAGCTGTGGCAGGTAGCTGTGGCCATGATGAGATAGATCATCAATCACAAGCCAAACCTCTCTGGTGATGTGAAACAGGCAACAAGGACCCCAGAGGTCAACAGACATCAGTAATAGTATGTGGTTGATCACAAACCCATCAGCTTCAGGCTGTTGGAGGATGCTGAAGAAGTTTAGCAAAGTTTATGGGATGAAAACTCTTTTAGCGCTCTAAAACCTTTTCTGCTTCTTCCTAGCTTTGTCAAAATACCTGTCCATTTCTGGTTCCTCTCTCCAGAGGTAACCCCATTTATGACTAAAGGCTGATATATGCTTCTGCGTTAAATCAACGCTGTGGGTACGTACTGTACGCAGGTATATGGAGATACCGACCCTACACCGGACCCTACACCGTTAAAAAAGGCCATGCCCCTGTCCATACATTCCCATTACTTTGCCTGATCACGCGCTCTGCATGTGCACTCTGTGTGCCCACACTGACAACGCCCCTGAACGCAGCAGCGAGTGAGAAGCCCGGAGGAGCAGACATCAGTTAGACTTGACTTTAGACTGAAGCGATTTCTGATGGACAGGGTGCTCTTCTGCCGTCTGCCATGGCGTTCATAATTCGCACGGGTAGAGCGTGATGTCACAAGCAAAGGGTCTATATTATCTGAAAGAGAGCAACGCACACACCAACACAAAAGTATAAAATTCTGTCCCCATTTACATATGGCTACGGCAAAAGCACTGCATGGAGCCTCCACAGGGCCCTAAATTAGCCTTAAGAAATAGAGTATGCAACCTAGATAATGCTCCCATTAAATATTTACTTAATAATCACAAAGGTGACATTACGAGCATCCTGCTCTTTTTTAGACCCATGTATTACTCACAGTTATGTGACATAAATAGATTGACTTTTGATTTTCATCAGGCTCATCAGGATTTTTCAACCTGCCTTGAGATTAAGCTTAATCTTTTCAAACACTGGCTTCCAGATAATGTGATTGTACTGCTAAAGCTCATTGTCATCATCTCAAACAGAAAAGAATGTAAAACCACAATTTGTGTTCCTTTTAACTTAATGGATGACATAAAAAATCAACAAACTGCTTGTATTGCAATTTAGTTTTATTAGTTCAGTTTCTTCTAACAAGCTTCCCAGATAAACATCCTCATGTTTAGACCAAACAAAATAAATGGAGCTTCCAAACACACTTGCAGTGAGCTAAAATGTCCCGTAAACTAGTCTTTATATATCCCAGAAAGTTTCATTTAACACATAAAAAGTTGCTGTTTTGCACGCATTCACATGTGGAAGCTGCCTAGTAAAACAACTGTCCACTATTGCTGTAGTAACTCAGCAGAAACTGGGGGTAATGCTCCCAAGGAAATCCTGATGGTAGTTAATGAGAAACAGAAGAGTTTTCTTTAATCACTCATCTTTTTCATAAACAGTCCAGAGATAGAAACTAACGACCTTCTGGTCACATCTTAAACAGCTGCTCCAGGCTACTGCTACAGATGTGGGAACTCAGGTTTTGTTCTTTTTAAAACTGTGAATGATTACTTTTAAATATTTACATCAAAGAGACAGCACTTATGTATAAAGGTAAGTTTACTTGTAATGGCCAAAATATGATTGCAAACAGATGTTTTTAGTTTTCTTTGTATACAAAAAAATCACTCATACTCATAAATTCTCTTTGAAGTTTTAAGAAACACCTTTAATTGGCTACTCTTATGGATTGTGAAGATTGTAATATTCTCAGGTGCCAAAAATGTCAAAATATAAAACAGTTCAAATTAATCTTTCAATCAATCAATTCAAATTAATTTGACCCTAGTCTCTCTCTCTCTCTCTCTCTCTCTCTCTCTCTCTCTCTCTCTCTCTCTCTATATATATATATATATATATATATATATATATATATATATATATATATATATATATATATATATAGTGAAATATGTATATATATATTTATACATATATATTTATATATATATACTTTATATATAGTGAAAGAGTATTTCACTCATTTAGGCCGGATATCTGTTGCCTTGGGCTTCCTTTGTGTTGGCATTTTAAACTCTGGTTCAATTATGAGGACTATGGTTCACCTTTTCCCAGATCTCTGCAGGGTAAATCCAGACAGCTAGCTAGACTATCTGTCCAATCTGAGTTTTCTGTTGCCTAACTTAAACAACTTTTGAAGATGCACATGTTCCACCAAAACAAGTTCCCTCCTGGGGCGATATTGCTACATACGGCGCTTAGCACCACCCATTACGATTGTGATTAGTTTAAGGAAATGCCAATAAACTAAAGAATGTTTTTGTTCCCATCCTGGAATAATGTGTGGACTTGCCAGACCCTTCTTTGCAGCGCTGTGGAGGTAGGTCTGGCAGTGCGAGACTAGGTTGACCCTTGCACTCATGTTTTTTTATGCCTCTGTCACTGGTAATTCAAGCACACTATCTAAACTCTCATCAGAGATGACACATCTGTCCAGCAGCAGACACATACAAAGTGTATTCATTAATTTTTTCTTGGGCTATTAACAATGAAAACGATGATTAAGCGCTCTGAAATAATTTCTCAGGACCCTTCAGGTTAAGGCCATGGGAACACCAATTGCAAAGAAATCGACACAATCGTCCTTGTCTAAGAGCATATGCCTGGGCCTGAGAAATGTTCTGTGTTTGCGGCCTGTCTGAGGGTCAAGGCCTTCATGGTCGACACACCACTTCTAGCCTTATAGTCTCCAGGACCACATCTCCCAGACACCTAGCTGTGCAGCTAGCAGCTATCCCTGGAGCTCCCACTGGGAAAGCTCAGCAGGGGCCTTGGGCGGTGGGCAAGCTCCCCGGGGGCCAGATTGCACCCATTTTGCGCCAGGCTTTTGTGCATGTGTCTGCACATGTGTGTGCAGTTTAAAATGAACATCTCTGCACACATACTTAAGAATGTGTGTGTGCGTGTGTGCGTGCGTGTATTGGTATCTGTGTGTTTTCCTATTTGTCTCCATGAGTCTGAGTGGGAGGAAGAAGTTTTCAACCAGATGCCTTAGCTCCCAGAACTCTTAGCGGGGGGCCAGTGAAGTCCCGCTGGGCCACCACAGTAGGAACATACATTTCGCTGCAGGGGAAGGCCATTGGCCCTAATGATGAGGCACATCAGTCTTCCTCTCAGCCTGACCTGACATGCCCAAGTGTGTTGTTCATGGTGGCATATCCATGTCGAAAGAATGCATATGGTAGGGGTGCTTTATAAAGCCCTGTGGGAACCTGTGTTCACTCTCAGCAGTGGAGAGCATATAAAGACTGTTCAGCGCTGTTGGTGCAGTTTACTCGCTTGGCGGGAGGTTGTGATCTTATTTCCCTGCGCATGGTTTCCCTTCTGTGTGTGCAATTGTATAATTAAGTATTTGTTTTATTTACTTCTCAATAATTGTACTAAATTAAATTATTAATAGGACTTGTGTTTGCTTGCTGTGAATCTGGTCATACCTCAAGTGGTTTGAGCAGAGTTTAAGGGTATTGTAACTAAAAATTACTGAAGTACTATGGTAAGGAGGGATAAAACAGCCTGGAGTATCGGTGTGGAGTTTTGGTTTCAGCCTCATGAAGAGAATGGGAAAAACAGGGTGGCAGATGTTCTTTGAAAACGCCTACTTCAGGCCCACAACAAAACGGCTGTTTTTGGTATATTTCAGCGATGATACCAGTAAGACTCTGCCTTTATCCAAAAAGGAGAGTAGGACATCAGAGGTCATCCTGTTCTTTCTTGCTAGCACACATCTCCCCCTCTTTGTTTTCAACATCTCCATCACTTGGAGCGATTCACTGCTGCAGATTATATAATGATAAGTATTTTACTTCTGGAGTGAAACACATCAGTAAAATGAAGCAAACAGAGGAGAGAGATGGAGGAGCGAAGGGAAGAGCACAGAATAAAAAGACCTATGGCCCATGCTTGGCCATAGATGACTCCAGAGGTTGTTTTTGCATGAAATATGCTTTTCTCTCTCTTTCTCTCTCTGTTTGTCTCTATCTCCCTCTCTTTTCCTTTTTTGCTTTCTGTGTAGAGAGCGAGTGGTGCTTCTCTGCCTCCAGCCAGGAGGTAAAACTGAACTGCAGAGCCAGGCTGCCAAATGATGAAAGACTCTGGCATCCAGGGATGTTCTGAGCATGGACCAAGAGCTCAGAGCGAGAGAAAATGCTCGCTTTTCAACTTAACACAGTTTTTTCCTACTACATATCTTCTCTCTTGCTATTTTTTTGGTGTCAGTTTTTCCATCATCAGGGCAAGCAATTTT
Source organism: Etheostoma spectabile (assembly GCF_008692095.1). NCBI lineage: Eukaryota > Metazoa > Chordata > Actinopteri > Perciformes > Percidae > Etheostoma > Etheostoma spectabile. The sequence goes on along the minus strand of NC_045741.1, from coordinate 18,664,176 downwards.
CTTTTCTTTTTTTATGAGCGCTTGCACCGCAGCCTTGGAGCAAGAGCTCCTCGTGGGAGACGAGTGGATGGATGGAAGTAGTGAGGAGGAGGCAGGCAAAAGGATGGGCAGAGAGTGTGTGTGTGTGTGTGTGTGTGTGTGTGTGTGTGTGTGTGTGTGTGTGTGTGTGTGTGTGTGTGTGTGATAGTACAGTCTAAATGTGGGTGTGCAGTGTTTTTCTTGTTTTTGTTGTTGCTGTCAATGCCCCCCAGAGCCCCAATCCCATGTTTGAACACACTGATTTAAATGTTTTCACAACTGAAATGAAAAGTCTTTAGTTTCCCCCTAAATTTTATTGCCACATCATCCCATTCATAATGATAGCTTGTGAATTTAATTGTCCAAAAATACAGAGGGATACCAACGTTAAATACCAATTCAAGAGGTTTATTTAAAGGATTCTGACAAAATTATGAATTATATAAATATATTCAGAATAACAAGCACTATTACAAAGATGGTTTGAATTTATGTAAAAGCCAGTTAGTAGGATTTGCAACCCCAACAAACTAAATATATCTCTCACATATCTGTTGTAATTTTGACGGAAATCATGGTTTTTCCATGAAATCTATTATAGTTTCTCATATGCGCCCACCTGCAGTTCAGGACAGATTATTTCACCTCTGTCGAGCTCTGCTAGTTGCCCTGTGTCATGTCGTGTTGCATTGAAATCTCACGTTAGTCAAGACAAATGCCTAAGCTGGTATTCAACCTTATATGATGTTTACAACAATGGACAACCAACTTTAAGTCGTTAAAATAATAGCTTTTTATATATTTATATAATAACTTTTAGTTCATAAATTTGGATGTGCAGAGACCTTTGCCAGCATGGTTTTATTGTCTTTGTTGTCTTTTCCTTTGCTTTCTCCAACACGTTTCAATATGTTGTGTTCAGTTTTTGTTGTATGGGATGGTGAGAAGATTTAGACTTCCCCCTAAAATCTTAAAAGCATTTACATGTACCCAACTTCTCAGCAGCATCACAAGCTGCATATACATAAACTGATAACTACAATTCTTCCTCCTCTGTTTGGTGTGTGACATTGAGTGGATAGACTAGCAGCAGTTAAACTAGCATGTGCTTGTTTTGAGACTGTGTGTAAACCGCAGCTGATTTCAACCACAAACACAGAGGAATCCTCTGATTCTCAGGTCAGGCTGCAAGCGCTCTGCCAAGACTCTGGTTCCCTACCATAATCCTGTCTCAAACAGAGGGGAAATGTGATGCAAGGTGTCTGCAACACCATCAAGATTGTATTTTGGTGTCTTTACAGTAAAGCTACTCCCTTCAAAATTCCAGCCAGGGGTGTAATCCTCCATCTTACACTATTCCCTCTATTCATCACACTTCATTTGTCATCACTGTGAGAAGAAGGGAAGGTGAGGAAACTAGAGGAAAGACATGTTTGTATGTGCAACAAAGAGAATGTCACCAGCAACACAATCAGAGAGGGAGTTAGAGCAGAAAACAGATTGTGTCTGTGTGTGTGCGTGTTTGTGTGTGCGTGCGTGTGTGTGTGCATCTGCCAATGCAGATACAGTCTGTACAATCTGTGAGTAAGCCTGTCCAAAGCTCCATCACTGTACTATACGTTTCCTCAGTGTGATTTAGTCCACCACCCTTGTCTATGTACTACATTAAGCAGAAGTCTCTGTGTGTGTGTGTGTGTGTGTGTGTGTGTGTGTGTGTGTGTGTGTGTGTGTGTGTGTGTGTGTGTGTGTGTGTGTGTGTGTGTGTGTGTGTGTGTGTGTGTGTGTGTGTGTGTGTGTGTGAATCCAGTGCATGCCTAAAAAGAAAAAAGCTCCAAGCAGTGGCCAGAGTCCAGATCTAAAACAATATCATTCTCATGTGTTGAGGCTATGAGCGTGTGTGTGTGTGTGTATGTAAGTGTTGAGGGAGATTGGGGGGGGGGGCTGTAACCAGGGCCTGTTTATGTACCACACTGTGTCGGTGGGAATGCCTTAAATTGGAGCCATGCTGCAGGGGATTAGGCCTGCACTGCAAAAAAACTCACTTTTAGTCTTGTAACCAGCCTAGAGAACTAATTTTATTAGTATCTCCGTAGGTGTGAGAGCAATGTATTGTCCAATATAGATTGAATAGTTTTCACTACTAACCAGACAAAAACACAAGTTTTCATAAGATTATAGAATGATTAATTATTTATGAAAAAACTCCTTAAGGCAGTACTTTGCTTTTGAAACAAGTCAAAATCGTGTTAGATATCAGAAATCAGATGTGTTATACTTAATATAGGCCTACCTAACATTTTAGACCAGAAAGGGAACGTCTTTACCTGAAAAGAAAACTACTTTAAATGCACATTTCTGGGAAAGTATGAATGTGATCAGACATGTTTCACTGTATGAATAAAGGTTAATTAAAGATTACTGGGTCATGCTGGTGGTCCTGGTGACGTGATGGCCAATCCTTGTAATGACAACAAAGTCAAATTACGCAACTTAACGTAATATAACTATCGCCACAGCTTTCCTGCTGCTCTCAAGTTATTATTTTCGGTTGGTGATGTCTTGGATATGAATGGGTTTTAGGGACATAAGTAGTGGTGGATAGTTAAATAATGTGTTTGTGGGATTGGGAAACAGGCAACCGGTTACCCAGCCAGCCAGCCAGCAGGGGCCAAGAAGGATCAGTACAGTCCTCTATGTGTGGCGGATGTTTTCCACAAGCCCAGCAGCCAGCTTGGCCGCAGCTGTCCAAACCGCAGGCCCTGGGAGAAGATGAGGAGGAGGGAGGGATGGGGCAGGAGGAAGGAGGCTCGGTGGGGCAGTGGGGAGGGTGGCGGGCTTGGTAAAGGTCAGACAGACTGAGGCGGCTGGGAGTGTGGGAACTGTCCGGGAAGGCATGTGCGAAATGCTCCGAGACGAGGTATCATCTTACAGCCAGACCGCCTGAGGGAGAGTGCTGTGTGCCTGCATCATGCATAAGTGTGTGTGTGTGTGTGTGTGGTGTGTGTGTGTGGGTGTGTGTGTGTGTGTGTGTGTGTGTGTGTTGTGTGTGTGTGTGTATGTGTGTGTGTATTTAGCCTTCTGCATGCCTATATGTGTGTATATGTGGTGTGTGTGTGTGTGTGTTGTTTGTGTGTGTGTGTGTGTGTGTGTGTGTGTGTGTGGTGTGTGTGTTGTGTGGGTGTGTGTGTGTGGGGGGTGAGCATTTCGATATGAAAAGATAGGAAGCTGCTTTCAGCACACCTGATTGAGTGTGTGCCTAACGTACAGAAACTCGGTCTTGACCGCAGCAGCCGCAGGCCCTTTGCTGCATGTCAACCCTTTCTCTCCCACTTTCCTGACTGGATCTGTCTTATCAATAAAGGAAATAAAAGAAGCCAAAAAGATCTTAAAAAACAACAAAAGAAAAAAAATAGGAAGTGAGGGAAGGAAAAATTGACTAAAGAAGCATGGAGAGGGGAGGAAACAACTTTTAACCCCCCATCTTACACACACACACACACACGCACACACACACACACACATATACACACAACTGTAAACATTGTTGAATAGGGTTGTCTTTGAGTCAGACTGTGTACAGAGGTATGTAACACATGTGTGTAACATGATTTCATGTCAGGGGAACACTGACAATCTTAACTACCCCATCAGTGAGAAATTAGCCTGCTGCACCATTAATATTGTTGTGGTTTGGTGGAGTAATGTATGGCGTGTGCTGCTAAACCATGTGTATGTTATAAATTGCTGTGGAGAGTCTCACTGAGCTCCTCAAAGCTGTGGCAGTCAGATTCCCTCACGTTTTGGGGGAAACTAGCTCCAAAATGATTCGTGTTTGTCTGCAAGCTGAGATACACTTATGGTTTTAATGAAACGCAGACATCCTCAGTTGAACTTCAGTTGCACTCAAAGATGGGATGAGAAGTTTCCACACACAAATGCACGTGTACACACACCCTGGCAATGGTAGTCTGGCAAGCCTGGCTTGGCTTGGCTGATCATCACATTCACACACCAAGCAGGTGAGGTGAAGTCTGATCCTGCTCTGTAGATGCCACAACATGCAAGCCTCACGCTACCCCTATCTTGCCCCCCCCAACCCTCACACACACTCAGCCATCTTCTTCATCATGTGCCTGATCCTCCATCTTAGAAAAACTCTAAAAAAGCCAAAGAAAACCCACACCTCAGGATACACCATCTCAACTTTCTGTGTGTGTGTGTGTGTGTGTGCGGTGTGTGTGTGTGTGTGTGTGTGTGTGTGTGTGTGTGTGTGTGTGTGTGTGTCTAACTCCTACCTTTGTCTGCTACTCCTGCTCCCATCTTTCACAGGGCCAGGCCTTTGAAGAAGCCTAATCCGGGTTATTTGCTTTCCCATGCTTGTGTCAGGTCCCGGTCTGAATTGACTGTGGAAAATAAACTCTAGTCTGCGGCCGCTCCCTCTGTCCCCGATTTATCCGAATAGGATGTGGCCGATGGGCGTATATAAAGCAGGCTGAATGGTGGGTAAATATGATCTCACCGCCACTCTTTTTATCCACAAGGCAACACTCTCACTGTTGCTCAAAAACCTTTATGTAGCCTGACATCCATTCAGGGCTTGTTGCATTCAGCCTGGCTCAATGAGAGGTCCCCAAAGAGTGCTTCCTCACAAAGGGGCCCACTTCATTACAGTAAATAACAGTGGCAGCCGTCGCATTGTTTCCGCAATGCAAGTTGATTTAGAACACTTAAATGGATAATTGTTTTAGGCCCAGTGGAGCTTCCTCTCCAAACACTCACCCTGGTGCACTCCCCCCTTCACCCCCAGGGGAGGAGGAGGGAAGGAACAAGCATGCAGCTTGAGAGAAAAAGGCTTTAAGCTTTTTTACAGGGAGAAAGGTGAGGCCTGATGTGGACTGCTGGGAGAGCAAAACAGAAAGTTGGTGTTAGTTAACAGGCCTGTGTGGTCTGTTTGAGATGAGAGAGAAAGTGTGTGGGAGTCGTCTGCATGTGCAGCAAGATTATTATTTGTGCCAATATGTTTGAGTGACAACATGCACTTTTATATGTACACCCGGGATGCGATTTGCCGGGGGGATGCGTGGGATTTCCTCTTTTCTGGTCTTCACATCCCTGCCTCTGATGAATTATTTTTTGTCACTGGTGGGAAAAAAATGTCTCCCCCCCTCAAAGTGATCATCTACTTCACTAATAGACCATTATGTACCTAAAATAAAAGTACTTTAAACTGAGTAAAGCGCTGTAACGTGAGCAGTCTATAGTACGATCCTAGGGGCAATTGCTGGTTGTATTTAGCTGCTGCAGAGCCCCGTGACGCCGGCTGGCAGCGGCAGTTGTTTAGCCGCCCAAAGGTGACTGCGAGCCGGCTACAGGCACCGCCAGATGACGGTCCTTTGGGGGCATGGTAGTTGAGTTAAGCCAGAACAAGTGAGTGTCATGTGGCGTTATGTTAAGTTTAGGCACCAAATCTACTAGTTACGTATGTTTAGGAAAAAGACGTTGGTTTGGATTGAAACACCTCCGAGGAATGAATGAACGTTTCTTGGATGAAAGTATTTTGTTTTCGCTGTGAAGTGAACTCCGCTCTGCGGCTTGAAAGCGCTGTATTTTATGTTGACACCACGCTATTTCATTTTGAGATTAGTTTCCATTGAATATTGAAGTTCATAAATAAGTGTTTTTACATGGCTGGGCGAGTGGCACCATATTTGTGGTATTGAAAGTGGGATTTCATTCTTGCATGTTTTGTTTTTTTGTGCATGATCGAAAAACATCCCCATCTCTGCTCTTTTTCACAAATCGCACCCAATGTCCTATTTTCCTTTACTTTAATTTACTACAAGGCATCCCTTTTATGTATTTTTTTGTTCCTAATCTCTCCCAGAGTAGTTCCCGGGTGTTACGAACAAGTCATCCCTCTCCCACAGTCACGCGATGGCTGTCTGTGGCGCTTGCCAAGGCCTCTGCTGTCTCTGCAAAGCTGTACAGCGTTTTCCGTTCCCAGGGGCCCTCGGAGCTCCAGCCTGGCCTCAGCGCACCATGTTTATGTCCTGTGTAATTGCAGACCTCAGTCTGAGCAGGAGGCCAGTGTCTGTCAAAATAGCCATGTGTTCCCTTCAAGCAATGCCTAAATCACATCAACTCTCGCAGTCAGACCGCGTTTCCCACAACCCCCTGCCTGACTAGGCTGGAGGCCCCCAGGCTTGCTGATTGGATAAAAGGGAAATGAAATGGAAATTCCACTATGAGCCATACAACTACCTCTCATGCACACCAAAACTATAGCTACAGCAGTCTAATAAGTCAGAACACTTTTGCACACACACACACACACACACACACACACACACACACACACGTGCATGTTACATGCACAAAAATCCACACATTGTTTCTCTTTAACAGCCCCCAACCAACCGTGGGCCCCCGTATTTGGTCCCACACCTTGAGCAGGCAGCCGTGAAATGGGGCCCTGTCTGGGAACTGTTGGCAGGCTTGGTGGAAACAGCAAAAGCGTGGTCCTCGTTAGCTGTGATGACGCTAGCTAGCCGGTCGTCTCTGGGGAGCATGCTTGGCTGCTGCTACTGCTACTGCCAGGAGAAAGGAAAGTAAAGGTGAAACATAACCAGTTCTGGGGCCAAAGACTGAATCAGAGGCAGCTGTGAGCAAATTAAATTTTCAAAAAACAATTATTTAATAGCTAGTTAATAAGTTGATCCGACCCCAGACAGCACCTAATTCTCTTGTTACAGTATCAGCAGCTATGACAACATCCACTGACCCTAAGGTCACCCAACACACTGACCTATTCTGACCAGGGAGGCCTGACCACATACTTCTCTTGACCTCCAGCGCGTTGCTCCCCTCCCACCTTCTTTCTCTTCCCCTGTTGGAAAACAGGGGCAGATCAAGGGGTGGGTGGGGTGATGGGTGTGATGGTGACAGGAGAGTATAAGGAGAGAGGAAAATCCCTGGGTGCTTAAATCCCTTCACATCCACCCTAGAATCAGAGCATCCAGCTCACATTCTGCCCACACAAACCCAGCCCCTGTGACACTCCTGGAATGCTGAAGCTTTTTTTTCTTCTTCGCCAATTTAGGTAATTACCGCAGCGGTCACGGTGCTCAGAACAGAGACGGTGACCCTGGGCGGTGCACAGTGACAGCCCTTATAGCTGAGGCGGCCCTCTGTTTTGTGCTGCCAAAAACAAACCTGCCGAAAAATTCATCACTGACTTCTTTGCAACAGCCCGTATTTGGTGGCTTTAATGCCTGCCAACTGGTGTATTGTGTTGCATTAGGGATACCCGACATTCCCATGGAGTGTGTTGGAATGCATTGTATAAAGATGGCGCACCAGTGATTGCGTCTTGTGAAATATTTAAGCTAACCCCTTCGTTTCTAGTTGCACGTTTTATGTTTCAATCAAAGGCAAATATCACATGAAGTTTGAAGAAATATATCCCCAATTTGCCTTTATGGAAGGAATCTTTTTTGAGGTGTTGGTTGTTGTTTGGCATCTAATGCAAATAAAATCGGTACCCTCAACAAGCTTCTTGTTGACTCTGCCAGGGCTGCTGTATAAATTTCAAATCTGTCCGATATACCGTAAGCACAATGCTTAATCAACTCACAATAGCCAATGACTGACAAACACAAGGAAGAAAAGAAAACGCTTTAAATTGCGATCATGAAGCTGTTTTTATGAAAATGTGTCAACTGTTAAAACTCACAATGTCACTTAGATGCTGATGCATTGTTATGTTCTAATCTCGTATTGTGTATACGTGCCGTATTTTATGTGTATGATGCAACCTAAATTCTTTGTCAGTGTGTCATCGTTTTTAACTTTGCCTAACGGAACTTTCCATTCCAATTATTTTTGTGTACAAAGTTGTTCAGTAGGCGTTTGTAGACCTTGTATATTCCACATATTGGAGTTCACTCGATGTGACTGAACATATTCTGTTGTTTTTGCCTCTAGGTATGAACCGCCAGCAGTTAGAGCTATCTCAAATCTTTGCTGTGTCATCAAGTACTTTACAAGCAAGGCTGTTTTTTTGTGTTAGCTGATGTCTTGTTTTTCTACCCAGTAAGACCAGTTCATAATTGGATCAAATGACATAAAATGCCCAAACACAATTTGTATCAAATGATTTAAACTTAACAGTTCACAGTTTACAACGTGAAGATAAGACAATAAGGGAATTTAGCGCATACATGGGGAATGGACAAACACTAAACCAAGACAAAATTAATTGAGATTTTGCCATTTACTGAGCGGAAAGTTGATAAACTAATGCACACAGACATTTTGTTTAGGCACCTGTGTCAATAGTCAGTCCAGACTGTATTGCCAAAAGCAGGTTTTTGAAGGCTTTAGATGTACCCAGATATTCAATATTCTCAAGCCGGGGTGCATATCAGGGGCTGTGTCAGAGGTTTCAGTGTGCTCTAATATCACCATTACATCCAGTGGCACTGATGTAAACTTTTTATTGGCCTTGACAACAGTAACCTAAAATAATCTTCAAAAGCACTGGTGGTGGTATGTCTGGAGTCCAACCACACACTCATGCCTCCGACCCCGTGGCGGGTCCCACAACCCTCCATCTGTGGGGTTCAGGTTGCACCGTGTCCAGTAAAGATCTCATTTCACTGCAGGTGTTCAATCAAAGTGCTGGCTGGTGCACTGCTGGACTCAGACCCTGGCTCCATTAAATGGCTGACAAAGGGCCAGCCAGTGATTAGACTGCACGCGTGTGCCGGGGCCCGATGTTGGGGCCCACCGCTGCAGCACATCTGAGCCTTGTGGCTTGTGGTTTCATCCAGGGGATCCACTGAGATTCCTTGGGGGACCTCCTCTCTCCTCCTTCATCTCCTCCTCCTCTTCCTTTTTGTTCCCTAGTGCTAGTAATTGAAAATGTATTTATTGCAGGGCCAGCGGCTGGACTGGGAAGAGGGAGGCGCTGCAGCTTAGGAAGATGTGGCTGAGGTGAGGGCCTCAGGGTTTGGCTCCTCTTCACCACCACTAACTCACCCACACAGTCAATTTCTCTCTTTCTCTCTCTCTCTCTCTTTTGGGCTGCTCTCTTTGTTTGCTGCTCCCTCACGTACTTCTCCCTTCTAACTCTTCTCTGTTTGCTCGTCTTTTCTTTCAACGTCTTGCCTTTCATCGTTGCCCTCCTGTCTCTTTTATCCTTTGTCTCTCTTTATCGTTCTTGATTAGGCATGTATAAGGTCCATTTCATGCAAATTGTGCCGCTTGGATTGATAGAAGTTATGTGCTGCTAATAGCATTTTTTTGTTCAAATTAAAGTTTTGTTCCATTTTAAATCCAGATTTGCTTTTTTCTGCCTTGTTGAGAGTTTCTGAAGTTTGAAATATGTCAACTGCACCAAAAAGCAAACGGAATGTGTCTGCTTATTAGATTTGATTTTTACATGATGAACTGTATTATTAGCTATGAAGAAAGATTTGTTTAATTTCGGTTTATTTTCTTTAATTTTATTATTTTAAAGGACTTTTTGCTCTGTGTTGTAGATTTCAACTGCAAAGTCAAGTAAACCAGTGGCCTGACTTTTTATGATATCTAGTTTTGGTTGAAATACGTGTTTTGATACAAAAACTACTTTTATCTCTGGATATACAGTATGAATACCATTCCAAGAAACATTCCTTCAATAAACAACCTGATTATATAAATTCAACAAGCGTGACAAAAACTAGACTTTTATCGCCGGTAGCCTAAGCACTCTACTGCTTCCCATTAGACTTGAGCAAAACTGCTAGACAAAAATGGCCTTTCCCTCAGTAGACCTCTTGAGAGGGCCCTCATAAAGCGTGATTATCTTTTACGAGTTCCCCTCTCATTCCCAGGGCTGGCTCGTTGGGGAGCACAGTGCAGCCACTGGGCCTCCCTGTTTTATCAGACCTGTGGACAAGGAAGAGGGAGGGGAGTGAGAGGTGAGGAGAGGTGAATGAGGTGCTGGGAACTTTCTCTTCCCAAATCCTGTGTCCAAGTGTTTGTGCAGGCACTAGGCAAAAAGACATAACCTGAAACATATGGGTTTTGTTTCAGTGTGCATCTTGTAGATTATGCCCACAGTCTTTTCCTGAATTAGATTTTTGCCAGGATGGTAAAGTCTACTAAACAGTATTCCACACGAAATGTAAATGTGTTGTATTTATATAGCGCTTTTCTAGTCTTAACGACTACTCAAAGTGCTTTTACATCATACAGGAAACATTCACCATTCACACACTGTGGCCGAGGCCGCCGTACAAGGTGCCACCTGCTCATCAGATAAACACTCACACACATTCACACTCCGATGCGCAGCACCAGGGGCAACTCGGGGGTCTTGCCCAAGGACACTTCGACATGGGACTGCAGGGCAAGGGATCGAACCATCAACCTTCCAATTGGCGGGCAACCGCTCTACCACTAAGCCACAGCCGCCACTAATAGTCTCTTGTTGTTTTTCAATGGTAGGTTAAACTCTGTTTCATAACATTTATGGCTTTTGATTTTAAGAAAACATTCCAAAAAGAAAGCCCTTGTTTTATTGTTGTTGTAGTGAGTGTATATGTAAAATGAGTACTGTGTGGTTAAGTTTGCTGTTGAACCTTCTGGAATTTGCCCAAGTCAATTTAAATGAAGAAACTGCAATGGAAGGTGTCCTCTAAACACACTATTGAAATGTCTTCTGATGTTGCAGTAGAGTTACAGATTTGAAAAATAATAACTATTTGATGAGATATCCTCCACACTTGTGTGTACTTGTACTTGTACTACTTGTGTGGTCGGTACCAGGAAAGGCATCTTTAGTATGCCCTTTTACCTCTTCTCTCTACATCTGTTTCTGCTTTGACCCAGTGTATATCTAAACCAGTGAAAATCATCAGCAGGTTCCTTTAACAAAAGTGTAGAAACACCTGAGGGTAAGGTTGCAAAATGTGTCCCTTTTGTGGAGAGGCTCTAGGTGCAGTATGGCAGAGCGTGCCTTAAAATCACCCACAAAGGGATTTAAGGCACAGCAGTAGGCTTTGGCTGGGGATGGTTAACACTTACATCTGCTGCCACTGCCTCCAAGACACACTGGCTGAAACACCAGCACTCCTGGAATCTGTCAAACTGTCAGCCGCAACAGGAAAATAAATAGGAGGGAGAGATGGAGTAACAGTAAAGAACCTTGAAAGAACAAAAAAACACCCCTGCAAATGGCTGATTGGTAGCTGGCCTGGGGTATGCATTTTGGCAGGCAGCAGAATGACAATGGCGTTTCTGAAATAAGGTAGAGAGCCTGAGCTACGACGAAATGGTGGCCGTTTGTCTTTATAGCAATTCTTCGACTTCCCTATGACAGATCCCAGTAACACAGACACTTGGCAGACCAAAGTGGGCCACTTTGTGCTATAGATGGCCCATGCACATGAGAAGCCAAAGAGAACCTTTCAAAAACGAAGCAAGATGTAATGCAGCTTTTTATGCTCATTCTGGGCCTGTGATAGCTGCAGTGGCATGGATTTGTATCCCAGCTACACTGAAAGGGCTGCTGAATTGGATGGAGCTTTAAAGTGAAGCAAGAAAGCTCTGGAAAATCGGCCCTCAAAGGCACATTTCAACTGGAAAGCGTTTCTTTTAAGCTGTCACTCTTTGGTAGTTGACAATCCTATTATGGCACCAACATATTGTAATTAAGAGGGAGAAGAGATATATGGGCAAAAACACATTCATCGGACCATCTAAGATACAAAGGACTTTGTTGTTGCTCCGTGTTTGGGAGGCTAATGCAGTGCTGGGCAGCCAGGTCACCTTATTTGCATTGACATGTGAGTGATGTAAACGGTATCCAGAAGCCAAATTTTCTGTCTCTCTCCATCCCTCCATCCCTTCACTTCCGGGCACCACTTTAAAGAGACGTAATGGAAAATAGGTTTTATGGCTTTTCTTCTCTTCCATTTTTAGAGGTCAGAGAAATAGAGCCTTCAAAAGAAAATCCTGCGGAAGTAACGATCCCTCACCTCATCAACTCTTCTGCTAAATTCTTAATACGCTTTGCACTGAAATTGCGCCCTAAGCCCAATATAAAGCGACTGGGAACGGATTGTGAGCGGCAAGTCCATATGCTGCTATTTATTTCATTGACAATAAGAGGATTGTGTCTCTTTCTTTTTTACCCACTCCACAATGCACATCTTTTGAAGTAGGAGCAGATGATAGAGTGGCATCAGCTACCATTGTAGTAACTGGGAGATGTCCTAAAATTTAGGAATGATGACAGTAATACAAAGCCCTGTGTGCATTGTGGGTAAGAAGTGTGCACATGTGGTTATTTTTGCCAAGTGGCTGTTCTCTCTAGGGGCAATGAAGCCTGACTGTTGAACTCTCTTTTACTGGCATGCCCCACACAGCAATTATTGTAACCATACAAATTATTTAAACCTAGATCTTCTTAATCAAACATTCAAACTGACAAATTATGAGTTTTGCTCTTTATTTAACACAAATAATGGGGCTAGTAAGGTAAGGGGTGGTGGTCTTAGTGTATGTATCTTTGCATCTGATACTCCCCTTTACCTCTTTGATCTCCATTCTCTGCTCCTTCACTATGGACCTGTCTTGTGTTACAAATGAAGGTGCTGAGAGGGTCAAAATATCAAGGACCAGACTGCTGACATACAAATACATAAAGTTTCACACCTCCAGCTGCTGAGTTTTAGGGCCGTCACTCATCCTTTAAGATCTCGTCCATAGAGACTCTGCAGCTGTGTCACAAATTTCCTCAACATCATAATTGTTCAGTGCAGAATTGTCTTTCACATATCTTAAAATTACTTTTTCTTAATTTTTTTTGGCAATGTCAAACATAGCCTTGATTATTCCGCTTTTGAACAAGTAGTACTCTCTCAAGTAGAGAAAAACCTATTGACAATTTTAATATGTGATTTAATTTATAATATATAATATCATTTATAGATGTGGTCTTATTCTTTCTTCATAGAGAACTCTGTCTCCTAGAAATTAGGTTTATATACTAATTGGATTTTTTTAGGTGTGGTCAGAACATTTGAAAAAAGAGATTTGTCTGAAGAAGATTGTTGCTACATGCAACCAGACTAATTTTTGCTTATCCATCCAAAAACCTGAAACTGAAATGAGTAAGTCAGTTCTTATTTCTAAAATGATTAGTTCTGCAGTCAAAAAAACGGACGAAAAGTTGTTGTCAGATGAGATTTTGCCAGCCAAAAGGTTACATTTACCTAAGTGGGTAGGTTTCACTGTGTCCCTTTTTAAAATGTATGGGGAGCCAAATTTGTTCTGACACACCTAAAGAAGACCAAAAACAGTCCTACAGCATGGACTGTTTTGGTGACGGTGTGTTGTTTAAGGTTCTGGTGAGACGATTAATGTGATACAGGAATTCCAGTAACAGAGTAATACATTTAAAGGCCTATCATATGTTAAAACATTGCACAACGGTTTGTAATACTCACAGACAGGAGCAACTATCTTTTCTTTCATCCGACAATAGCATGGTAAACAGAAATATATTGTTTACATTAAAGTAATCTACTAGGATGCTTCAACATTTTTGCCCAATGCCCCTCCATTATTTTGCTAGGGGCCCATGCTTTGGCACCCTACTGTGCCAATGGACTGACTCCATTGAAATAAATGAGAGGGCTGCATTTTTTCATCTGTGACTGCTGTAAGTCTGTAGCAGTCTCATGCCTACAAACACAACTAGCTGTTTGACTGGTTAGGTTATTAGTATTAGGTTATCAGTAGCAATTTGATAGGGCATACACTATGACACATACACTAAACCCTTGCCACACCCCAAAATTCTCTACTCTTATACCGACACAACCATTTTCAGTTTTATACCTAAATCAACCTTCGGGGCCAATCACAGCTCTTTCTTGCAGCCCAGAATCTCTATCAGCGCCCCTGCACGTGCACATACACTTGCACTTAAAAAACACACCGGTAGTATTTCTCAGCGGGAGGCTCGCTGGCCCGGCTCCCCTTCTGTGCCTGTGAGTTTGTCCTGAGTGATTTACATTCTGTATAAAAGAGGGCGGCTGGCTATGTCTTAATGCAAAGCACAGTGAAGGAGGGAGAAGTGGCCCCGTAATGAATTGGTGTTAATGAGCTGTTAATTCTGCTCCAATCCAAAGCACCACTGGAACCCCTGCTGCCCAGATTCCAACACTACACAAATATATACCATCTCACACCCCAAAACACCTACACATAGCGGAATGCATTTGTCTGTTGAGAAATACATTTTTCAGCACAAACATCAGTTGTCCAAGTGCACACACAGACCTAAAATCACCCACAGACTCTCTCTCACACACTCACTTGCCCATGTTCACTGTCACAGGCGTACACGTAAATACACACATACTTCCAGAAGTACCCACGCACACATACACACACACACACACACACACACACACACACACACACACACACACACACATGCACTCCATCCCAACACATACTCAGTCAATCAGCCTCTCACTCCCAGGCTAAACGGGCCCCTGGCTCAGAGGCAGTAAATCTTCCTCATGCTGACATGTACTTGTGGATGGCGTACACCCAGCCGAGCTGCCGAGCAGATCAGAATTAAATAACATTTGCAAATGATTCTCAGTGTTTGTTTTTCCCTAATAGAGCACCAGGTTGACAGACTTTACCACATTTCACGGTAGGTCAAATGTCAGAGACCAGCAGAAAAGTATTTTCACTGTATTTTAAAGTTATTTCCTGCTACCCTAACTTTCTGGGCACTCATATTATTTCATGTCTTTAAACTAAATATAGTAAATAATGTACTGTTTGTGAGGTATCATTGTTCCTGTGACATGTTTCAGGATCATACAACTTAATTTTGCTTTAGTGTAGAACAATCACATGTGCTGATCATTTAGAAAACATTGTTTCCAAAATGACCGTCACTGACCAACTGTTGCTGACTTGAAATTCCCTAGCTCAGTAAATTTTTATCATCAGGGTAACTAGGGCCACTTTTTCAGGTCCAGTTACATT
Organism: Etheostoma spectabile; assembly: GCF_008692095.1. NCBI lineage: Eukaryota > Metazoa > Chordata > Actinopteri > Perciformes > Percidae > Etheostoma > Etheostoma spectabile. Next base: position 18,649,095 of record NC_045741.1, on the reverse strand, counting down.
GTGCTTATTGTTGTAAACTGCCAGCTGTCTGCACAGCATAAAACTACAGCTTACATAAAGTGTTCCACCATTTGTGCTCTTTTATCAAAACATTGCTCTCATTTGTTGACAGTGTGCTGTTTTGACTCCAAAAACATAATCTATGCACTGTGTTCTCATTATAGTTTCCCCTGTTCTTCCATGTAAAAAGGTTGTGGTAGTGGCAGTCTGAAAAGGGCATAATGGTGTGACTGAATTCTCTTCCATAGTCAATGTTTGTTGGCCTTGACAAGTGCTTATGAAATTGGCATAAAGAAACTTTATGATGACATAAAAACTGAGGAGCTTTCCTGGAAACTAATTAAACATGAATCAGCCATCTGTGTTTCCCATCCGTCTTTGTTGAGCCAATCCTCCACAGTGTATCTACCTTATGTTAATAGGACTTATGTATGATAGCACCAGAACTGCAGTGCACCATAAGTTGCCTTCTGCACAAGCACAATCAAAATAAATTCCTCCATGTCTTACTTGGTATATAAATGACTGTGAGACGGTGGCTGTTGAAGCAGGATCCCAGCCTGATCTCTGCCAGGAGGACAAAGGCGCTCTCTCTGCACCCGCACAACGCTGACTGAGAGCAAATCGTCCCAGAGCTGATGTTGAGCCAGATAAGCCTGCTCTACACTTCCACACACTGTCACACACACACACACACACACACACACACACACACACACACACACACACACACACACTGACAGGGATTCAGGTTTGCGCTCGTCTGTTTCTTCTGTGAGAAAAAAGAGAGATCTGTGTTTGCAGTGTTTGACTCACCTGAGGGCATGTGTGTTTGTGGTTTAATGTGTGTACTGTGTAAGAGCATTCTGCTGTTTTAAATGTGCATGTCTATGTACAAATGAATGCCCCCACTTTAAGCCTGTCGGAGGTAAGAGGCCAATTAATGGAGGATGCTGTTAAGTGATTTTAGAGGCATCGCTGGAGATTTAGGGGAAGGAAGAAAAATGGCTGGCCTTAAGGTGCTTTGATAGTCCCTGACAGCGCTGGTATTTTATAGCTAGCAGCTGGTCCAGGTGTTAGCTTCTGCCTGAGCACACATACACACACATGCACGTACACACCGCCTGCCTCATTAAGGTCGGTCCTAACAGGAGGGCTCTTTGCGGTTTAGCATTGAGTCAGACGCAGTGTGTATTTTCAGCCTGTATGAACACATGTTAAACTGCTAGCTGCTTGCCTGGAAGGGGAGGAAGAGAGGAGAGGATGGAGAGATTGGGTTGGTTGTCATGCTCAGGCATTCAAACTGCCATTTGTTGTGGCATATAAAATACCCCCAGAAACAACTGGCACGTTTATAGTTTTTCTTCCCAACGCTAGGCAGGGTTTTACAGTCCAATGTTCACAGTCATCACGACCACCAAATTTGTGTTGTTTGTGTGACCTTTTACAGCGCTGTTTTTTTTTTCCTCCTTTTTTCCCAAACCCTTGTGTATTACAGCCTGAGCAGTGAAGATGTTTTTACTGTGCAGTGTTTAACGCATGCTGTGGTTCGAGGAAGTCCACACCCTGAAGTCCTTGGATGAATTAAAGTGCGAGGGTATTGTTGCTGTGTCATGCAAAAAAAAGGTTTTGAAATCTCTCTGAACTAAACAACAATGAAAAAATCCCTGTGAGTGACTTTAATAAAACACTGTTGAAGGAATCCAATGAAACACTGATTAAATTTGTATTAGGGGCACCTCATCAGCAAACCCTTTTCCTACGATGGTAGGAAGTGTGTGTGTGTGTGTGTTTGTTAGTGTGTGCGTGCTGGGGGGAGACCTTCAAATGCAAGAATTGTTGGCAATAAGTAGCTTAACCAAGGGGAAGGAAAAGGGGCGGGGTGCTGGAAATAAGGAGCACCATGGGGAAAGGAATACAAGAGATTATCAGTTTAGAAGGTGCTGCTTCTTCTCTTCTACTCACCCCCTGCTATGGCACTCTCTTTGCCTCAGCGAGGCCAACATTCACTTCAGGTCAGCCATCTCTAATGTTACTGGACCTCTCCTGGCACAGGGTTACAGAACAAAGGTGTACCCTCCATTCATGTCCTCCACTTTCTCTCCAGGTCAGCTAATGAACATTACAGACCGGTTCACTAAAGCTAAAGATGCTCGCCACTGGCATTCACTCCCCTTCTCAGTAGAACGTACATCCTCAAAGAAAGTGTTTTCTTTGAAAGGTCTTTCACTCTTTGGAGTGTCCATCCTCTTATTGCCCATGTAACAGGAAATGGGATGTCCCGCCTTAACTGTGTGTGTGTGTGTGTGTGTGTGTGTGTGTGTGTGTGTG
>NC_045741.1:18607328-18646754 GCF_008692095.1 Etheostoma spectabile | reverse complement strand
GTGTGTGTGTGTGTGTGTGTGTGTGTGTGTGTGTGTGTCTGTGTGTGTGTGTCACAATTGTTTTTGTGAGAACAGAGAAAGCTAACTGGAGAAACATTTATTAAAATCTGCTACTTTATTCACTCACCTGAAACTAATTTTACAGTTTGGCTACATGTCTTCTGTTCTCAATCTACATTTTCCTCTGTATGAAGGTGACAGAAAAAGGAACAAGGAAAGAGCAATGCTTTTACCATTTTTATATTTTTTATGGCTGTTTTGTCATGTGCTGATAAAGTCAACCACTATTTGCATGATCACTTTAGTATGTAAAAATATAGAGCCCACGTTGCATTTCAATTAGGATTCATGTAGTTCTCAATACAATATAGGGTACATTCTGGAATTCATGTGAACTGTCATCACAAAAAATCCAGACCAGTGTCCCTTGGACATATGTTCATATTGGATGAATGTGCAGCGTATGATCTCCATTCAGTGCATGTTTAGTGTCAGTACATATAGTAGTGTGCCCCTTATGAAGGAAAGGGTAGAAAGGAATAGTACATGATAAAAGATAATTACATTTATTATCCTTAAGTGCTTTAAATTGGAAAGACACAAGGCAATGACCTGCATAGTGTGAAATTAAGACATTTTAGAGATCTCGCCGATCTTTGTCCACATTATATATTTGAACTGACATTTGCAGGGTTTGTAGATGCCCTGTTGTGACACTGAGTGAATAGTATGCTAATCGGTATTAGGAGCTACATTCACAATGAGGAGAGGCCATCTACCTCTATTTTGAATGGCATCACCTTGCAACAAATTCACCAGGATAACTACTAAAGGGGCTATTTGTGACTTTCAGTTTGTGTTGATTCTGGGGGCCACTTTGGACAAAAGCGATGTTTAAAGGTACATTTTTTTACAGTGCTGTATTTCCCACTGTTTACTGAGTTGGCATTACCAGGAGGTCATATAGTTGCAGTAAATGTCTCGCATTATAAAGTTATTTTATGAATGAAAGACATTATGTACCTGAAGGCCAATTCAGGGTCGGATGTGAATCATTTACAATCCAGTAATTGTCTCCATCTGTTGAAAGCGCAACTGAGGTTGACTCAGGTTTTTGCCCGTCATCTGTCACTCTCCCTTTTAGCTTTAGTTGTTCTTCGTTTAATTTCCTTTTTTTCTGTGAAGGCCCTGCCCCAGCATCAGCCATATCTAGAACCGATAACTTTTAAAATAAAATAAAAATACACTAACGCCTACAAAAAGACATCTCCTGCTACCTTCTAGCTGGACACACACTAACACAGTTTTTGCCAAAATCTGTAGAGCCGGACCACCTGCCTTACATCTATTTTTGACATTGCAGGAAAAATCGGACCCAGGCAAGGTTGCAGGTCATTTATGATCATCAGATGAAAAATGCTAATTCCAGAAACATTTATAAGTTACATATAGTCACTTTAAGACCGTTTGATAGACCATTCTTGACTTATTGTCTAGACTCTAGTGTGAGGGCAACAATGACTGAGACACAAACATCTGTGAAATCTGTCATATGTATAAATCATTTAGGCTACAAAAAGTAATCCAGTGTCTCTGACAGTACAGATGCTGACTGTACGAACCAAACATAAGCTCTCTCTGTCTCTCTGCTCAGACACCCACAGAACGTTTGCTTTGATCTCAGTATGAATGTGTCTATTTGTGTCACTTCTAAAACTTCTGACAGGAAGTCCAACCAGGGTTATACATTTGTTGAGGCAGTGAGTTTTCAGGATGTGGTTTTTCTGGAGGATTTAGATCATAGATGATACAGCTGGCCACAGACTGTCTTTGTTTGTCATTAGCTCTTTTTCTTTGATGGTTTTCGAATGCTATGTGTTTTTGCATTCAGATGTGAAACTGTACACTTATTCTCGCCAAGTCAAAAGCAGTTAATGATATCACAACATTATGATAATCTGACCAAAAACATATGTCATGGAGAGACAGTTGTATGAGACTGGTGGATCAGCGTGCAGTGACATTATAACTTTAATAGTCCTGATACATTTCAGTATATATGCTATTGTACATTGTGGCAGGACAAAAGACATTCTGCAGAAGCTTTAACACAGGCATGTCCTCCTATATGTAACTGCATGTATGGGCGTGTGTCTGGATGCAGTATATAGAGGGGAAGCACGGTTTGGCAAAGCCTGTCACAGACATGCAGGAACATGACACAGTTCCTCCAGCGTATCCTCACAAACCACAACGAAGCGGCATTAATGATAAGCACCTGGATTCCCACAAGCTCCCAGTTAGGCCCAATTGGCATTAACTGATAAATTGGGATGAGTGGGAGTTAGACTGCAGGACCCAGTGAATGAAACCTTTTCACATCAGGATGCAAAAGAGAGCCAAAAGAGAGAGATGAAGAGATCCTTTATACTGGCAGTGTGTTCACATGAGAGGAGACCACACGCTTGAGAGAGAATGAGATAGAAATAGAGAGAGGAACAGTGTCTTTCCCAGACACCCCATGAGAATCTAATACACTCCCACACGTCTGGGCTTGTGTGTGGCCACCACACACACATACACACACGCTACACGCCACACATGTCTGTGTTCATCCCCTCCTCGTAACATCAACCCTTTGCTCTCTCAATCCGAGCCACACTCCCCGCCGACTTTGATGCATTTTTTTACTCAATGTTGTACGACAATAATCTTTTTCACCCCTCCAAAAGAGCGGGCCATCGAAAGAAAGGCCCCACTCTCAAGGCTTTGCTTCATCTTTTGCCCCGGCTCTCCAGCGAGACAAAATCGCTTCGCCGGCACCACAGTGTGGTTCAACTGCAGCTGAAAGGAACAGGGACCAAATCCCTCTCATACACAACAAAACAACACTGTAGCCTTTTCAGTGTGACTGCCCACAAGGAAAGGGCTCTTTCTGTCCGTGGCCGACACAGTGTCTATCTATCTACCCGCTCCCCACAGATGTTGACACTGTTTGTTGCGGGTTAAGATGCACTCTAAAGACTATTGTTCCCCTTGTATCTTCTCTGTTGTTGAGTTTTTTCCTCTCTTTCTAGGCAAGGGTTGGAGGTAGAGAGGCAAGAAAGCGGTGAAAGACCTCCGGATGGCAGTCGGCGCTCCAGGGGGCCTTTCTGCCCGGAGAGACCCCGGCAATGGGCTTCATTGTGGGTAGCAGCAGGCAGCCACCAAGGGCTGTATGCTGGAAGTATTGTGTTGCTGGATAGACCCGAGTTCCTCTCCAGAACAGGGTCAAAGGTTAGCCCCCCTGTGGGCTGCTCCATACCTGCCCTGCCCTGTTTCCCCTTCCACTTTCACAGGCCCACAGAGACACAGCTACAATAGAAACCAGTCAACACACTATTAAGGAGACTCTTAAGATTGAGAGGTAGCAGAGCAGAGAGACTAATTCAGTGCGCTCTCCACTTTTCGATGAATAGCTAATTCAATTAATGGGCCTATGAGAGGGAATAACGAGGGAGGCAGGTCAAAGGCTCCTCTCTGGAGTTTACAAGGCCATGTCTCAGCACTTCAGCACGATAAAAATCTTATCACAGACTCAAAACAAAAACCTTTTGATGACATCTTAGCTATCAGCATTGTTGATGCGGGTGAGTCATAAGGTGGGGTATGTACGTGTGTGTGTGCGCAGGTGACTGTGGCTGTGCATGTGTGGATATGTAAGTAAGTGTTAGAGACAACAGGATGGTGAAAGAGCATGTCAAACATTTGGATCTATGCTGAGCCAGATCCCGCCCCTATTGCCTTATCTTGACACCCCTGTGCATCCAGGGAATGCTTGCTCTCATGCCTCCATGCACCGTCAGCACTTCAAACACAAACGTGCAGCTCTGCTTATTGGTTGCTTGGACAGTCCTGCTGACTAACTATAGAGTATGAAATTAGAGTTCTTGAACATGTAATCTTCATATTGTTTGTGACGTTCATAGCTGGGTGTAACTCTATTTTAAGTCACGCCTTTCTTTTGGAGACGTCAGAACAAATAACGTTACGTTTCTGTTTTTGTTAAGTTTCGTCCCCTGTCGCCAACACCATTGTCAATATGGAAACCAGTGTGCAGTGCAACCCCTATACAGTCTTAAAAAACAGCTATTCACTTACCATGTATTTGTATTATTTATGTTAATATATATTATTTGCCTGTTAATATACCTATTTGTCTGCTGGGACCTCCCCGTGTGGCCCTCCAAAGGATAAGCGCCATAGCTAATGGATGGATGGATGGATATACATATTCAAATCTGGCTGTGAAATTGTTATTCATTAAAATACAACAAAACCCTCTTGTTCGTTTAACGTGGGGCCATATTAAACTTTCATGACTGGTTATATTGCTGCAAGAATTTTGAAAAGCTGCAAACACCTAAATTAGTCTCCTGATGATCACTTTCATTCAATGTTTATATTTTTACCCATTTCTTCCTAGCAGTTTAAAATGTTCTTATGGTTTTATCAGTTGTTAACACACTTGAGTGTCTCCAGTGGATGAGGGAAGCTGCACAACATAGAGAGTGATGGACGCAGAGAGTCCTTTAGCCATAGCACCAATGTGCAGTGTTTATAACAGAGGATTCATGCCGGTAGTCATCACTGATTGGTGCTGTCGGTGGTGATGTATTAGTGTGAAGGGGCATCTCTGACCTCAGAATAGCAGTACATTAACCCTCTCCCTAGGCGAGACCAGCATGCCTCTTAAACCCTGACCCCCTGTCCCCTCACAGCACCACAGGGGGTCAGCAGTCCCCACTTTCCCCTCCAAACTACGCAAGATGCCACATTGTGTTCCCTCTAGACTATTGTGTGCTGCGCTAAATAATGTGCCTTCTATGTCCCCCAGTTCTCATGCTTAAGTCCAGGGAATGTCCAGGACTGCAGGGCTGAAGTTGTAGGGTCCAGTGTGAATGTCATCCCAGAGGGGAGCTTGACCACTAGCTGCAGGTAGCTTTTATGACTGGCTTGCAGGCCGGCTCCTTCGCCTAGCGTCCCGCTGCAAGAAATTTGTTGTCCCCCTCTGGGTGTCTTTTTTGAGGTGTCAACCGTGGGGCCCCTGATGTGAGATTTGTTGATATGATAACTCGATTAGGCCCCAGGATGGATGACATTTTGGCAGAGAGCCAGTCAGCAGCGCACTAGATGGTGCTGACTTGTCTCCTTAACCTCTCCTCAGGAGGCAACAATTAGAGGAAGTAATTGTTAAATTAGCAGTGTTGCTACATGCATTCTCTACTTCCTTCTCACTCTCTTTGGGTTGTGGGTGGACTGGAAGTGAAGCAGCTGAAGACTTGTTCAATCAGCACCTTCTTCAGTCAACAGTTCTGCCTCAGTACAATCATTTCCTTGCGTTTCATTGGCATCATTTATCCCTCTGTTCAACTCTGAAAACCCAAAGTGACTGTCAGAATATTGCATTGCTGATGGAAAGGTTGGCCATGGGGGCGGCCTTTTCTCATTTCTCACTGACGCCATTCTTTATGTGTTTCCCTGCTTGCAGTTTAGAAGAGATAATTCAATTAATGTGGCCAAGGCCTGCATTTCAAAACCTGGCCTTTTTGCCTGAGAAATTTGCATTATAAAACTCTACTATGCAACTGAAGGTCTTCTTACGTTTTTGTGCTTTAAAATGTTAAGTTGGGAAACTAAAAGATTCATTCACTTCCAAACAAGGCCGTTAACTCGTTGCCTCACCATTGTTATTGTTTGGAATGTGTCATAACTGCACAATGTGAGTTCATGACAAAATACAAAGGCAGAGTCTGTTGGGATTGTGAGTTCTGTATAACGTTTCCTGAAATTACAGAAAATGGTGGATAAGGAGGTTTCTAAATCCAACACATGCGGATATCCTTGGAACTGTATTGTGACAATCTGTGGGATGAATCCCACATTTCTGAAAGTAAATGCACTCAGTGAATGCACTCTCACTGCCCAGAAGCCATCAATCCTGACCCAAGTCTCAGCCATGGTTGCACATACATGAAGATAAACCTGAACACTAAATCAACCCACAACACTAAAACACAGGTAATATAAATGCACACTCAAAACATGAACAAAGACAGGGACCGTTCAGAACACATCCCCAGTATTCTGAACACAACTACGCTAAAGTTAAAGTCACAAACCCCTGTGTATTTCTTTTATTTTTTCTTTCTTTTTTGTGTAGTCCCTGTATTACCCTACTGCTTTTGTCGCTATGACCACCTTCCCCACCTTTTACGCCTATTTATGTATTTCGATTGCGCTACTAAAGCACTGTGGCCGCTCTCTGTGTTGTTTGGTTTGGTTGTCAAGGTAATCAAAGGCAGTGTCAGTAAAAGGGGAATTAGGAACGTATTTAAAAACAAAAAAGACTTCTCATCTCCTGAGGAGCACTATAGACAACAATATTGTTATTTATTTTTATGAACTGAAAATTTAAGATGTATTTATATGTGCAAATTGGAAAAAATACTCCCTGTACCATTGTGTTTTTTTATATTATATAAAAAATACTGTGTTACTGTGAAAAGAAAACGTCTAAAGACATGCTGATGTCTTAAGACATGCTGGTGTAAAGACGTACTGGCAGCAAGACCTGCCCTTCAATAGCATTCACACACTACTATTGGCCAGTTGTCCATGCTTACGCTAGGTAACGTAACCCAATTCAGGTTCTATCCCTTGACCAATCGGCTATCCTAACCATAACCACTCAAGGTCAATGCCTAACCCCAACCAGTTGGCCTGCTTTGTAGGGCGGGACTTGCCTTGAAGTTACATGGGATCTATTGTAACACTTCCCTGGCGTCTTAAAACGTGCTGACGTTTTGTTTTTACTTTTTGCAGAGCCGTCTCGGTTTGGAAGTTGAAATTCTTGTTTTTTTTAAGACGGCCATTGACCCAGCGATCGCTTAACAGCTGTCAGATCAAAATATGAGGTTGTCATGCAACGTTACGATCATATCTTACTTGACGACAACAGGCGTGTTTTGCAGTGTTTTAATTAACTGTAAACTCCCTCCTTATATTTCTGCTCTGTGTTAGAGTGGAACTCAGGGCCTCATCAAACAACAACTAATAACCGGCATTTACTTAAGGTCCTGAGGGTTCATTCAGAACTATGAAAATTGACATTCTTCAATAATGCACCAACCACTTGGAACACTCTACAACAACCATTCAGATGAAGCGATCTTCCAACATATGGGCAGTTTAAAACACTGTTTTTAAATACTCATGATTCTGGATGATATTGCTTTCGGTTATTTAAATGCTATTTTTATCTAGACTCGCTTGCGTTTGTATTTATTAGTATATACTGTATGTTAATTGCTCATAATTGTTAATGATTTCTGCAGTCTTTGCATTGAATATTTGTACATGTGCACATGTAATCCATTTGTAAATTGTGTTGTAAATTATACTGTGTATTTATTTTATGTTATCTCGGCTACATTGAAAATTTGTGCTTGCCCTCAATTGTACTAAATAAAGGTTGATGATGATGATTTTGCGAGAAAGATCTTACAGTCCCATTCCAACTTAATTACCTCGCCTCATCTTCCACTTGGGTCTGTGGAGCTTGGCAACTCTGATGACCTCTGACCTGTTATGCATTGTGGGTTTAGCCTGACGTATTCAAGGTGTTACCATCTGTGCCACCCCCCTTATCCCTTGTTTCTCTCTGTGGACAAGTCCTCTGTGTACAGGCCCACTGGGCTGGAAAAGTTGCTAACAGTGGTCCGTTTCTTTGGCTTTGTAAACGTCTCAGCCCTGGAGAAAGGATAGAGAAAAAAGTAGCAGTGCTCCTGGAGGACACTTGTTCTATGCTTTCTCTTTTTCCTTTTAGTTAACAGTGCTCCAGAGGGCTGTGATTCTCTGCACCTACGAGTTAACTTGTGACTAAGTGACCTCTGACTCCATGTGAATCTAAACAGAAAAACACGAACAATTGCTGTTTCCAAACTTTGTGTGTGTGTGCGTGCGTGCGTGCGTGTGAGTGACAGGGCCTTCTGCACGGTGAGGTGACTGTTCTTAGACGCATTGGACTAAGTGCATCTAATGAGGGTGAATGATCTTCACAAAGGTTCAAGACTTTAGAGAAGCAGCACCAGCAAAAGTACAAGTGCAAATCCACCACCGTCATTCCTTTCTAGCCATTTGCGTGCCTTAAGTTTCCCCAAGCAGCTGCTACATTCACTGTGTCAGCCTGCCGACGTGTGACTGACGCTCAAGATTGACTGTTAAATTAAGAGCCTGCCTTTTGAAGGGAATTTCGGTAACCTCTGTGCGGTTTGAATCATTTCTGACGATCAGTGTGCAAATCAACAACCTAACCAGCTAAACCATGTCCCAAAGCTTTAACACATGAAGCTGTGGTGTCCACACACACACACCCAATACGTTCTCTGTAAGTGACATGTCATCACGTAGTAATGACACTGCAAACAAGATGAGTTGGCCCAGACACTGAGCATCCAACATCCTTTTATTCGTCATATTCATCATTCCCTCTCTCAACAGAACTTGTCTTGTTTTGAATTACTGAGTGAATATTTTGTTCCTCTCTGGCATCAGTTGAGTCCTACGATGCACTGTGCATTGTGGTATTGGTGTTGTATTTGACAACATGCAGGACATGATGCTTCCTGGGTGGCAGTACCAGGGACTGGGCAAGAATCAGAGGAGACAAGTAAAAATATCACTCTGAGTAGGTGGATTCTGCCACCTAGTGGGCAAAAGTCTGTTTAAGACTGTTGAAAAGTATACAGTATACAGCAACTATTATACAATCCTGCCATCTACAGGTGAGTTAACTGCTCGTTAAATTGATGAAACTGAAGGAGAAACTACCATTTGGCAGGAAAACATTTGATACATGATAATTGTATTAATTACCCACTGATCTACTTCTTGCAGCTATTAAAGTATGTGATAGTATTGTGTAATCAATGTAATGAAAACCTCCCTTTATATAAACTATGGTAAACATAAACACACATAGAAACCATGTTTTTAAATAGAAAAACCAGATGAATGTTGCAGGGTATTTAAGTGACTGGATAATTGACTAAAATTATTGTTGTAGACAAAACATTTCCATTTTGTCTAACTATTGACTTTGGACAAGGAATAGAAAAATCTGACAGTGAGTTGTGGTTTCAACCAACACATCTCACAAAGTAAAACAGCATAATAAATCTGTCATCAAATATCATCACGTTTTGAGTAATACAACTTATTTGTGTACACATATGGTCATCACCAGGGGGGGAAATCCCAAATGCAGATGTCAAATCAATGTGTAGCCTACTTTTAACTGTGTAACTACTCAAAGAAAAAGTAAATTTGGAAAATATTTCTTGAGAAATTACATTTAATGTGACAGATTATTCTGAAGAGTAAAATACATTTATAATCCCATAACAATACATCAAGGTTTGGAAAACCTAACATCAGTGATTTAGAGGGATATAAAAAAATGCATTTGACTCTTTGTAAAGCAAGGCCTATTTCTTACTGTTTGCTTTAACTCACCAATTTACCTGTATTACTTATGAAGGAGCTTAACCTGTAACTGTGATTAATCATCCTCTGAAGATTTTTCTGGAAGACATTTTGAAAATTCCCATTGGAACACACGCAAAAATGTTGTAACCTAAACAGAATCCACATGAAAAAGCGTAAAATACACATAAGAGTTATCCAAACCATAGCTTAATTCAACAGGTACTTAAAATGTTGCATTAGAAACACATTAGCAGAAAATAATAACTTTCAAAATGTAAAAGGAATAGGCCTTCTCCATAATTATTCTTATACTGAAGTGCCTTCTTGTTGCGGAACTCAATGCAAGCATGTGCAATCACATCACTACACACAGTAAGTACAGTATGTAAAGTGAGATGTAGGAGGGCAGTGCTGATTATCTGCGGCAGTAATCATCATTTTAAAAACAATATACTATACTAATATGTACATGGATACATTTTTCTCATGTTGCTTGCTAACAATGAGTACATTTTTTTATTTTTAAGGAAATGGAGGGTACATTCCAGTGACTCAAAGACAACCATCTGATGCTTAACGTGAAAAAGACTGTATCTATGTGCTTCTCTATAAGAGGAAAAGCCAATTGTACTATCAAAATAGACCAATAGAGGAAGTTGAGGAATTTATATTTTTAGGTATTATTCAGGATTCCCAACTTAAATTTACTAAACACATTAACAAACTCTGTAAAACTATCCGGACAAACCTGAACCGTTTTAGAATGATAAGGCATCACATACCTGTCAAGGCAGCTTTACTGTTTTTTCATGCCATGATACTCTCTCACTTATCCTACTGTGCTACTGTATGGGGGCAAGCCTCCCAGACAACAGTCAAACCCATATATAAATACATATATATATATATATACTGTGTATATATGTATATACTGTATAAATATACTGTATATATTGTATAAACTAAAAATAATGGATGGATGTGGAACTACAATTGGATTGTCCAGAAATACAACCTTTTAAATTGTGATAGCTTCATTAAGTTCTCTTTTCTTAAATTGATTTTTAAATGTGCAAATAATCTAGTCTGTCCTTTGACGACAAAAATAAATACAAGGAGAGTGGCCACAAAGGGAGCAGTGGGTGGCAACAGCTTAGCAGAGGAGCGCAAAACCACTTTCAGCCAGTCATGTTTTTCAGTGATAGGGCCCCATTTTTGTAAAAAATTGACCAACTGAAAAACAAACACAAGTCGAACTGAAAACATTTAATAGAACGGTTAAAGACTGGCTGAAAGATAACCAAACATGTATCCAGTGACTAAGGTCCATGAATGCAGGAGCAGGTGCACGTACACACATTCTTGCACATACTCTGTTTTCCTTGTTGTAATGTATTGTCTGTGCTAGATGCCTGCCTGTATTATATCTGGTTTATTTTTTTTATTTTTTTTAAAAGGCCTGACCAGGAACTGGGATTGCAAATTAGCCTATTGGCTAGAAACTTTTTATGCAACACATCTACACATATTGTTATGGCTTTGACTGTAATAAACATGCATGTAATAATGTGCGCTGCATTGCCTTGACAAAACAAATAAATAAAAAGAAATTCCTCCAAAGTTTTCAAAGTAGACGAAGAAGAGAAGTTAGGTTAGGTTTGGGGTTTTTCACAGCACATAATGTTACAAACCTAATAGCAATACTGTTGTTAGGAAGATCAATCAAAGAATAAGCCGGATTATATCAATGGATCTGATGTAATCATAAGGGTTTTTGGAGAGTTTTTCTTTCTGAATTGAGGGTATCAAAAGGACGGAGGATGGTGTATACTGCACAGATTGTAAAGCCTCTTAATGCCAGATTGTAAAAGCCTCTATAAATAAAATTGACTTTACTTGCTTGAATAATTTCATATGTTTTAAGACTAGTGTTAACTTAGATAATAGTCGCATTTAGTGTGTTATACAAAAAAAGAAAATTAAAATCCAGGCACACTCAGTAAACCCACTGTGTGATGTTCTTATTTCAGGGATTTGTTTAGAAGTGTCATAACAACTCTAAAAACCTGTTCTGTTGTCTGCTTAATGAGCTTGCCCCAGTTTACAAAGGCACATTCCTCAACCGACGCATGGATATTAACTGCAAATTCTCTCCCGTTACAAGCATCATTTTTATTTTTTGGACTCAAGGCAACAAAACTAACACATTTTAAAGTCTGTGTAAATTTTATAAATCTACTGCACACAGTTCACATTATCCGTAATGTCAGTAACATGAATCTAAGCTGGTGTTGTTGCTTTACTGCATATTATATTATTCTTCCATGTGTTTAATTAATGTTTTTTGTTGTTGTTCATTTTCACAGTATCTTGTTCCCTGTTTTTCATGAGAAGTTGTCTTTGTATTACGTAAGTATAACAAATAAACTACATGATATTTTAGTATCTTTCCCCACATTGAACCACCACTCCCCCAGCCTTTCTGAAGAGACAAAGACCGACTGAAATGTAATACCCATTATTTCATGTCTGGTCTATTGTGTATTGTTTAAAACTGGAGCATTGTAATGATCCTTCTCCAGTGCTGCATTTGGCTTTCTACTATGATGAAGAGGACAGCTTGTTTTGGGGCTCTGCAGTCAAAAAGGTGGACCATAACTGGTTTTGGTTGCTTGCTTTTCTTACCACTTCTTGGAACCATATTTGTTGGTAAGCGATTTACATTTAATTTACAACATAAATGTAATCTGTCAAATTAATTACAAAACAATTCCAAACTTTTGTTCTGTTGTTTGACAGTGTTGTGTGCCACACTGACTTTTTGGGTGAACACCAGAAAAGTTATTTTTTGTAATAATATCTTTTATATACATGTAATTTGTAATTTGTAAGTTGTTCACTATGTTTGACAATAATCCAATCAAAGAGTTTCTAAAAGTGCCATGATGACCATAGACTGTTAAAGAGAAAATCCACTCAAAAATACTCAACAGCTATTTGTAATTTATCGTATATATATTTTGCTTAGCTGAGAATAACAGCATTTATCAACAAATCCCAATTACTGCCAATCATAACTATCTGTGGCCCAACCCGGCTTGGACTGAAACAGAACAAGTTAACATCTCTCTTCTTTAAGGAAGTTTGAAGTGTTAATCACAAAATAAGTGGAAGCAAACAAGATAAGATACGTATAGAAAAGTAGGAAAACTTTAACGGTACTTAAAGTTGTGGACTACAATGAACATCACATCATGATATCCAGGTGTATAATAGGGCAGGTTTGGTTGTTTAATAAAGCTGCAACCTGTCACCTTAAAACAGATTTAACATCAAGAACCTTCTTTTTACCAGTGTGTTGTGTTTTTCTCATGTGAAGTTTAAAACTCCAAAATCTCCAATGTTACAAACACGCCAATATAGGACTACAGAGACTGTAGTGGTATTCTGTTGGTTTAAACTTCACCAAAAAAATGTCTCAGGTTGCTGCGGGAAGTCTGGGTCGGGAGGAGGAGTCACCTCCAGGTCATCGGAGGATCATCTCTCACAGCATTCCTTCACTACAGGTCCCATTTCTGTCTATTTGCCTGAAGAAGAAGCAAGGCCAAGATAATTTTAGCATCAACACAAACATCAGAGTTTACATTTGAACTGTATTACTGTAAAACAAACAAAAATCCTACTTAAATGTCCTGTCTTATTCTTGATGTATCCACAGTTTTGCCAGTGCCACTGCAGAGTCCACATGACACCAACATAACAGAAAACAATGTCCGAAGAATAAGGAGCCCTCCCTCCGCTGATACTGTAGACTCTGTTTTGCCTCCAACGTTTCTGCCTGCCTCTCATCTTTCTTCTTTCAAGGATCTGGTGTCAGACAAGAAAATCACAGGTTGTGAGATTTTACCACACTTCCTCACTCAACTCAAAACAGCATGATGAAATGCATTAAATGTTATCTCTACTGAAGATAAGTTGACCTGGACCTAGTACTATGTGCAAATATTTAGTTTTGTTTAGTCTGATCTGACTATGATCCTCCTGTCGCAATTTTTAACCACAAGATGGCAGCAAAAGAATACATTTCAGGGTTTTTTATGCAAGTTTTTTTTAATCCCAACCCTCACCAATTAGATAGGGAAAAATGTTGTTGTACCGGTACACAGAAACTTTAAAGATAGAAACTGTGGCTGTTGGCAGGTTTCTCACAGCCGCCCACATCCCTCCATCATGGGAAACTAAAACTCTCTACTGAAACCATTTAAATGATTATATGTGTTTCTTTTGATGCATTCTAATGATTTATTCTTAAGGGAAATGACACTGTGTTGCTGTGGGTGACTCAAATCAATAAGTTAGATTGATAAACTCTGGGATAGTATTGCCAAGTTAAAAGATTAATTTATTTACAAACATATTACTGAACAATTAGTCGGCCGATAGAAACGTGAAATAATAGGGAACATTCTCCAGCATTCCAGAGACAAAATGAGACAAATGGTTGATACAAATCTATCAATCAGTCCAATATAACCCATATTGCAACATTATTTAGCCCAGGTCTGAAAATAAGCGGTCAGAACAGTTGTTTGTGCCTTTTTTGGCACATTTTGAATTTTTAACATTTATTTAAAATGCAAACTGAAACAAATTTTAATTGATGCAACTGATCAAAGAGGATATGCCACCATTGCTCTCTATAATGCAATTCATATGAGAACTTAACCTCTTTTTTGCAGTTTGTCTAGGTCTCCGTGTCTCTCTCAGTGGTCCAAGTGAGCTTCTTGACCCTCAGCTCCTTCTTTCCCTGAACAAAGAGGTCAGTAAGTTAAATAAATTTATAAGCATAGAGATGAGAACTGTGTCTTTCAAATTGTTAAAAATGTCAAATGTATTTTGATTTCAGTGAGAGTTGCAACAGCTTTTCCTTGTGGTAAAAAGAAAGGTGGCGCATGTAGTCCGGAAGGATTATTGGTTATTATTATAAAATCATCATTGATGAAAAAATGTTAAAATGAATATCTGAGTTCAATTTGCATTAAAGACATGAAATACACAGGGAAGCAGTTACCCTCGTCAGTCAGATGGATTGTAATGACACGATGAAGCAAGTGCATGGAGATTCTGTCAAACACAACGCTGAGCTAATCAAAGTTCAGGAAGTCTAAAGGTCAAAGGTCAAAACCTCTTTATTTGCTTTGATCAGACTTTTCTGTTTATCATTCATTCAACAGTAAACACAAAGTCAATCCCACACAGAGTTAGCAGCTGAAGTTTGTTGATTTTTGAATTTATTAAATTTAAATTCGTGAACTTAATGTGAAGAACAGGCATGGGTGGATTAAAGGATTAGAGTTTCAAGAGCTCAACAGACTGCTGATGTTGTGGGGAGTTTAAGGGTTGAAAGGCATTTTTGATCTTACAAAGAAGTCAAGCATCGCTGAAACCATTTTCAACAGTTGTGTAGATAAAGCAGGTTAGACAAGTAAAGCTCTTGTGTTGAATTATGTGCTCATGACTGTCCTCTCTTTGTCTCTTATTTTCTTTGAGAAGTCAGGAATCTACAACATTGGAGGGAAGGCAGGACTCTTTTCGATGAGAATTGTGGGAATAAAGAGAGCGACCTGCACACCCTGATTTCATCATCTACAGTCCACCCCAATCTCTTGGATCATTTAAGAGAAATTCATTTTGAAAAAAATCTTTATGTTACTGCTGTTATATGATCTTGATTAATGGCAGTTTAGTGCAAATCACTGTTTTAGTGTTTAGTTATCAATAAAAGTTGAATTTAGCTTAAAACAAGCCCACTTTTCGTGCACGTGGTCTTGACAGTCCCGCCCACCAAACTGACCAGCCAATAGAAATCGACGCTGATTCTTTATCCCCCCCACCCTCCCTGCTAGTGTTCCTGATGACAGTGAGGACGTTTTTTTCAGGGATGGGGATTTGGTAGTGAATGACTTGACAGCTTGTTGTAAATCAAACTTCGTGCAGACGTAATTGCGCGAGAATGGCAGAGGCAGCCTTAGAGGACACGCTGCCCGAAGAAGAGAGGGACTTTCAGAAGAGTATAGCTTTGATCGGTGGTAAAGAGAGGATTTACTTGGTGAGTGATGCGTGTAAAAGTAAAGAGGTGGACGTGGATGACGCTGGAATACTGCAGGAGTTCATCCGTGACATGTTTCACAACAGCAGCCCGGTGGACAGCAACGGACAAACGTCTCCGATAAGCAGTCACAACGTTACCGCAAGATCAAGCCCCGTATGCTGCAAGACCGAGACTGTCAAAAGCAATGAAATGCCACCAATAGCGAGGTCCGATGATTTGGATTTGAAAGCCTGTCCGGTGGAAGAGGACTGGGAGAAGGAGCGGCCAACGTGCAAAAGAACAGCAACAAGGAGGGCGAACAGCGTAAAGCGAACTATAGACTCTCCTATCATCATATTCATCTTCCGACAGACATTTCTCAGCAAAACTTCCAACGAACTGTGCTTGAAAGAGACGTTAAAGGACGTAAAGGCACGCACGAAACGTTCCAGATCCGCCCGGCCTGCTCTGATTGGATTAATACACACCAGACAGGAGAGCGCCGAGACGCATCAGTGTGCGCAACTCCTGGAGCGTCTGATCGGCTCAGTGTTCCACAAACAATCACCAGAGACAATATGGGTCGGCTGTTTCATCCCAAAGACAGAGGCCAAAATGCTCAGCATCAAGAAAAACGCCTGCAAAGTTATACACGCATCTCAAACAGCAGGTGTAATAACATACATTGTCCATGTTTTAAGTAGTTTTACACGTATCATACAAATATGCTTTTCTCGTTTGCTCACACACATTTTTGCTCAAGTCTACGTCAGCTGGGCGGATTTGTCAACATGAAATTTGAACCGTGGTGTGTTTAACCTTGGAACAATGCAGATTTGATGGTGCATAAATATTAGAGGGCCAAAATCAAGAAGAAATACAGATTTTGACACTTTTAAAAATCACTTTTACAACATTATACACAAACCTACAACTCATCTATAAAAAATACTGATTGGAAAATAGTGATGTCTTTGGAAATTAAAAAATTAAGAGAACCGTAGAAGTTCTAATGGAGTGATGATACTATGATAAATACCTTTTACTTATGAGTAGACAATTGTAAACTCAGTAATGAGTACTGTCACAATGTGTGTTCCTGGGGAAATATTTGATAAACACTTTATTGATTTGTCATTGTATATTTCCCAATGTAGGTCAGTCCACAACATTCACAAGACCGCACATTTTTGCACACATTTTTCTGGCTGGAAAACAAAAGGAGCATTCATTTAACAATCAGGCCCTTAGATAAGCTGCCAAATTGTTAAACCCTCATTATTGCCTTTCAGATAATACCAGGGATAGAGGGGACCTGATTTGCTGGCCATTCCAATGTTTGTTCTGGGCTCAAAGAAGAAGTCAGGCCAACAACTCTTCACTCGGCAGGCAAAGAGGTAGCAGCATCGTCCTGAAGTTCAGTTTGACTGAGCTATGCAGGCGTTTCCATTCCAACAAGAATCTTTCAACTCTTCTTCGTTCTTTCCATACACCAACTTTGTCATGTTCAGGGTTATCAGGGGTCTGGAGCCTAACCCAGATTGCACTACATGGGCAAAAGTCATGGCTATCAGTCTGGTTACAGGCAAACAAATAGACAAAGACATCAAAGGCCCAATATTACGCTCATTTTCAGGTTCATACTTGTACTTTGGGTTTCAAGTAGAACATGTTAACATTCTTTAACTTTCGAAAAACATATTATTTTCCTCATACTGGCTGACTGAATACCTGTACTGTATTACAGTGTCTGAAAGCTACGTCTTAGCACCTTGCTCTTTAAGCACCCCTCCCGAGAAAGTGCAGGCTGCTCTGATTTGTCAGCGTTTCTGCATCTGCCCCCTCTGAGAATTTGCCCGTCTTTGCAGCTGTAATGACCATAAGAGCACCGTATAGCAGCACGTTCTACAAATATATAGCATAATACAGTATACCATACAGCTCATTTAAAGGCACCTATTCTGAATACAGGCTGTGTGCATCTTTCTGTGGATTGAGCATTTTGATACTTTCACAGTTTTTACATAGCACCTCAACCTGCTTCACAATCAAAAAACAGTCATTAAAGACAATAGAAAATAAAAAACAAGAAAACATAGAATAAGACAGTATAAAATAAAACAGTAAAAGTTACAGTGCACAACAGTGTACAACAATGTAAGAAACGATTATTTGATCTAATAAAAGGCAGCTTGAAACAGAAAAGTCTTCAGCCTTGATTTGAAAAACAAAACCAGAGTTGCAGCAGAGTTGCATTTTTCTGGAATTCTGTTCCATATATGTGGTGCATAAAAATGTAAACGCTGCTTTATATTTAGTTCTGCCTTTAGTGACAGAAAGAAGAACTGTCCTAGACAACCTGAGAGGTCTGGATAATTCATACTGTGTCATGAGTAGTAAGTAAACCATTTAGTGCTTTATAAAGAAGTAGGAAACCCTTACAACAAAATAACTTGTGGAATGCATTGGCCATCAGATTGATCTTCCGCACAACAGAGTTAATTAACCATGACAGACACATTGTTTCAACACTTTGCACACATACACTTTGTATTATATTAATTTCATTAAACTCAATGGCACAATGTTTTCATTGTTGTTGTTTTTTCAGATGACACAAGTAAAGAGGAAGGCATCCCTCTGAAAACCAATTCCTTGTCTGCTGTACCTCATGTGGATGGTGGAGACAGCTGATGCCATGACACATGAACTGTTGCTGCAGGCGTATCTCTACAGAAGATCCTGTTTTAACTGTGGAGAAAAGGTTGCGGTGCTTCAGAGTCATTCTTCATAGTCTTCAATATTTCCACTGCTGAGCCATCATGATTTTTGTCCTGAAGCAATATGTTGCTAAAACATTGTCATCTTGCTAATTTACACATTGTCTTTGATAAACACTACAATGGTTATTCATATAGGGATTTACTGTGTATGTATGGGGCTGATTCAAGTAATTGTTATAACAAGTATCAGTAATTCATATGAACTATATCAAATCATTTAACACCTTTTTTAGGCCTAGACATAGATGTGTCTGATATTTTATTACGTTTAAATTGCAGTATGGCTAGGATGCAGCAAAAGTACTACTTTAGCATAGATTTCAAGTACAGGGCCAAGGGTTATTGTGTCATCTGAAATATACATCCCAAAAGCACAACAGACATAATCTTTTCATCATTATGATATTTTTTCTTTTTCCCATTCATTTAATAGAATTGTGTGCCTTAGATAACTGCTGTTGGCAAGAGCATTATCTGCAGTAGAGGTGGATAAAACTACTTCTGAAACTACTAATGTATGTATGTAGCTTACTGGTCTGTATTTTCATATGAATATGTAAATAAACGTTTAATCTTGTGTCATTATGCCATTTATTATCATAGGATATTGGGAGATTCGGTTGCCAACTGAGCATAAAATCCTATATCAACACTGTACTATCATATTTAACTATATGCCAGCAATAGCCTACAGTAACAAACTGCAAACTGCACAGAAAGGCAAAAAAAACTGATTCACAATTGACCACCTTTAGAAAAGCCAGTCTATAAATCGGATACTTTCAATTACTACATATCCATAATATCTTTTAAATGCAGTGAACACTTGAAAGATGTTATCCTATGTCCTAGAGGTACTACGAATTGATCCGATATACGAGGATACAATGGATAACATATTTATGTGTGTTTTTTAATTAGGCGCAAAAGAGGCCAGCCAACCTCGAGGTCCTTTAGAAGGGGACTTGCGGTATTGGACAAAAAGAAGGTAGCTAGCAGCGGCTGCGTTTGTTCCAACTGTATAGCTAGTTAATTTCAGACACTTCAAATCTTTTCTTTTCTGTATCTATTTGAGAAATCGCACGGGACACCACAGTTGAACCAGGATCGTGGGGCTAAGGAGGGAATAAAGAGCCAATGATGATAACATCCGCCGGTAAGTCGTTTAAAGTGTTATTATTTTGCTAGCCGCAACTTTAGCTAGCTAATGTTAGCTGCCATTGATTTAGCTGAGTCACACAGCTAACGTTAAAATAGCAGTTGTTGTCTTAACGTGAACGTTAGTTATTAGCTAATACATCCACCAAGGTAAGAACCCTTTGTAATGGGTCATTGGTATAACTACGTGACGATTTTTAATCAATACAAGGCTGTTTTTAAGGAATTCGTAATAAGTTATAAATGTAAAGTAATATTAATGTTAATGTCAATGCTAGCAGTCTAGTCATCCAACACACTGTTTATATACAGGAAAAGAAATAAACCTGTTTAACGCTAAGTCATTACTATGTATATATTATATATTCGCCATATATTTTTTACATCCCCACTGTCAGTGTAGCTAGCTAGTTGTGCTAAACAGCTTCAGATTTAACAATTGGCCCTGCTCGTCCTGTTCTCTCCTCGTGTAACATTAAATATAACGTTAGTTGGTTTTCCCGGTATTTGATAAACGTTAATTCGTCTTTATTTTGTAATGGGTTAATTTTTTATGTGATGCAGAGAAAGCTGTGCATTATTGCATAATGAACTTTCATCTGGATATTTTTTTAAACCTTACTAAAATGGTTATGGATAATTAAATACTATATTTGAATGGTTAAGATGAAAATTAAACCTCACATGTTGTGTAATGAGTTATATGCTGTTTTGTAATTCCCTAGACTGCATTGAAAATAAATGTTGGGTGGTTTATTTTGTAAAAACATTTAATATCCATACTTGGATTAAAAAGATGGTATATTAAAAATCAAGCAACCCCTCAATCGATTTTCTTTTTCTTTTAGCTGGAATTATTTCACTCCTTGATGAGGAGGAGCCACAGCTCAAGGTAAGAACTGGTTGGAGAGTGCCTGAAGAAGGCAAACTCATTCAGAGATTTTGTGATGTCATATAACAAGTCTAAAGCCATTCAGGAATACATGCAAGTGTGTTTTTACATATTTGTCATTAGTTTCATAATAAGCCAGTAATAAAGCTCTCAACCACATATGATAATGTAGCCTACTGTATGTCAGATTGAAGAGTGGCTTCTGGAGGTTTCCTTAGAGCAGGGGTCTTCAACGTTTTCCAGGCCAAGGACCCCCAAACTGATGGCGAGATGGAGCGGGGACCCCCTAATTAAATATATTGTATAACATTGGGTTATATCAAACTGGTCCTATAGTGCCATGTGTGCATTGATGATTGAAAGACATCTTCTGCCTCTATTTATCTGTTTACTACAGTGTGTTGAATTCATGTTAATGTGGATTTAAAGACATTTCAATTAGTGGGAAAAATTGCAGGGGGGGGGGGGATATAAAAAAAAGTCTAATCAACCAAAAATTTCGCGACCCCCATGCAGTACCTCCGCGGACCCCCTGTTGAAGACCCCTGCCTTAGAGGGTTGAAGTGTGGTATGATATTCTCTGTACAGAAAAGGTAGCACATAACATGGCTAGTAAGGGGTTTTATTCATCTGCCTGTCCTCCGTGTACATTAATTACTACATAAATTAAAGGCTATCTCTATGTGCCTCTCAATAAAAGCTTCAGATTTTATTATTGTGGTTATAGTCAGCTTTGTGAAGTGCTAACCTAATGATAATACCAAAGTTGAAGCTCGATACTGACTGCACTTTTAACACGGTTTCCCTTATTGGCCCAAACTTTGGAAGCTATTGAGTAAACTAAGCTGGATCTCATATAATGACGGAAATGCAGTGTGACCAAAGTTAACACAGAAATTGTATGGGAATTATGTGTCCAAAACGTCTCTTTTCTTGCAGGAGTTTGCTCTGCAGAAGCTAGATGCCATTGTGAATGACTTCTGGGCTGAGATTTCAGGATCAGTAGATAAAATGTAAGTACTAGTGATGAGCTTGGACACTATAGCCAACAATAATTTTACAATAAGCAGCAATAACTTTAGCTATTGACGCACTAGATGCAGTTGAAATGTAGCAGTGCAATGTGCCTCACAATCACAAGTAGCATAATGAACAGTTCAGTGTGGATGATTGAGTAAGAGGTGTTTTGAGCAGATCTTCCTAGTTTCAGAGTTTGCTGCTTAGAAACTGCTTTGTGAGACGAATAAAGATCACCTGGATGTGCTAATTTACATTTAATAGTTAAACAAACCGGTATCTTGCAGGTCAAATTTTCTGTTTTATGTAACCATCTGTTGTCTGCTCACAGCGAAGTCCTGTATGAGGATGAAACGTTTCGGAGCAGAGCATTTGCTGCCCTGGTGGCCTCTAAGGTTTTCTACCACCTCGGAGCCTTTGAGGAATCTCTGAACTATGCTCTCGGTGCTGGAGATCTCTTCAATGTCACAGATGACTCGGAATATGTGGAAACCATCATTGGTGAGAATAAAAGCATTTGACCTCATTTACCTGACTTACCTGCCTCTTTAGTTATAAAGTGACATTTCTGTTTGAATACTGCGCTGACCCTGATATTTTGGGCGGCCCTGGCATGTAATGGCGCATTTTGGTACGCTTGGATTATTCCATGTCTAAGCCCACTCTATTCATCCTTTTCTTGTTTGCTGCTAGCCAAATGCATTGACCACTACACCAAGCTGCGGGTGGAGAATGCCGAACTGCCAGAGGACGAGGAGAAGAAAATTATTGACCCCCGCCTTGAGGGCATTGTCAACAAGATGTTCCTGCGTTGCCTAGATGATCACAAGTACAAGCAGGCCATTGGAATCGCCCTGGAGACGAGGCGACTTGACATGTTTGAGAAAACCATCTTAGAATCGGTCAGCCACTATTGTCATTCAAAGTTGACTTGAGATTAGATTTGAATATCTGCAGCTAGCTTCACTACTCAGCAGAATAGCACTAAGTCTTGTACAATAGTCTTTCATACCTTGCAGGACAATGCCTCAAAACAGAGATTACAATAATCACTTTATTTAAATAAGAAAATGTTTGTCTTGGTGACATCGACTAATTTAACACTATAAGACTTTTTTTCCTCGTCATGATGCATGTAAATAATTGGTACTTATTTCTTTCTCCTCTCATGCAGACTGATGTGAGTGGTCTCCTTGCCTACAGCCTGAAAGTGTGCATGTCCCTGATGCAGAACAAGAAGTTTCGCAACGAGGTGCTGCGGGTGTTGGTCAAGCTCTACATGAACTTGGACAAGCCAGATTTCATCAATGTCTGTCAGGTAACAATCAGATGTTCATAGCACATTATGCTTCATCTCTGTGACCAACTCCTCAGTGTGATAAATATAATTCCTTCTTGAGAGAGTTTGGTTGTAATGAGTTCTGTTGAGTAGGTATAAGAATTTTGATTGACTGGGTTTACATTATCTCCAACCAAAACCCTAATTTGTAAGGATTCTTTTTTTGGACACCTTTTACTTGTGTTTTAAAGTTAGTAATTATCAATAGTCATTTAGCCTTAATTTGTTGCCTGGACATTTTAACATATTCTTTTACACATTGCACTTACTTAATTAGTTGATTGCTTGTAGTGTTTGATGTCAGTTTGGATATTCTACCGATGCTGCGATAATGTATGTACCTGTATATAACACTTATTAGTAACTAATGCAGTCTAGTAAAAGAGTCTTGCAATAATTTCTAATAAAATAACTGACTGAGTCATACTGACGGCTATTGATGTGCTCCATCTACTACCTTACAGTTGGAAGCCATGCTATACTGATCATATGCATTTCTCTACTTTCACAGAATTTGTTTTTCCAAAAACTTAAAAATCCATTTCTAATAATTTTTTCTCCTCTCTAGTGCCTGATATTCCTGGATGACCCACAGGCTGTGAGTGACATCCTGGAGAAGCTAGTGAAAGAGGATAACCTGCTAATGGCCTATCAGATTTGCTTTGACCTATATGAGAGTGCCAGCCAGCAGTTCCTCTCCTCTGTCATACAGAACTTGCGCACTGTTGGAACACCTATCCCTGCCGTCCCTGGCTCTACGAATACAGGCACTGTGCCCACACCAGACAAAGACAGGTGGGCAGGAGAAGAAAATAAGTACACGCTAATACCTAGGTTGAAGCACTGTGTCTTGGCTCACATTCACAAAGGCATAGGGGTTTTTCTGTGCTAATAGTTTTCATTTAAGCTTTAGAAAGTCTCTGTTTAAACTTTCTTTGAGGCTATGATTTACTAGGAAAGTAACAATAACATCAACATTTTCCAAGTCTATAAGTCAGGCAGTTTGCAGAACACCAGTAGGAGGGTTCAGTACACAAGTTCAGATTCCAAGATTAAGAATATTTAGGCCTACAAGCTATGTTTATACTATTACTTATACCTACTGATAATACATTGAAATAACTAAAGAACATACATGCACATCTTATTGCACATCAGGCCTAGTACATTGATTACATGGGAGACATGGGGCAACTAACTGAAACTGTACATTGGCTTACCTACGTTGAGTTAATTTTGATAAAACGATTCAACATAGATGGAAAGTTGTTTTTTGTTACAGTGATGCAATGGAGACAGATGACAAGCCAGGTAGCTCCCCTGCTGGAAAGCCGGTAGAAACGGTATGCCCTTTTGTACTGTAGCACTTTTTTTCATACCAGGTCCTAGTAATTTTTCTGTGTCTAATATTGACTAATTTTGATTTGGTTGATTTGGCTCATCCTATTGTTTCTCTGTGTTTTTTTAGAAAGATGAGCCCAAAGACCAGAATGCCAAGATGATCAAAATCCTCAGCGGAGAGATGGCCATTGAGCTGCACTTGCAGTTCCTAATCCGAAATAACAACACAGATCTAATGATCCTCAAAAACACAAAGGTAATGTGGGCTAGCAACAAGATGAATGGCTTAGAGTACACAAATGACTAAACTGCAGATTATGCAAATAATTTGCTGTGAAAGCTTCCTCTTGAGCTGTTACTTTCTTTCCCCGCTTTACTTCAGGATGCAGTCCGAAATTCGGTGTGCCACACAGCCACAGTAATAGCCAACTCTTTCATGCACACAGGAACCACAAGTGACCAGTTCCTCAGGTAATTGTGCTAGCAGAACAAAAACAAATATATTATTGATTGCACCGAGATGTAGAGAAACATAGTTACTCCAAGTTACGTTTGACCAACGTTTTTGTTTTGAACTTGTAGAGAAAACTTGGAATGGCTTGCAAGAGCCACCAACTGGGCAAAGTTCACAGCCACAGCAAGTCTGGGTGTCATCCACAAAGTACGGTTATGTCACTATGATGATAATATAAAGCAAATTAGAAATGTAATGAATTTGATTCTAGATATAATTTTGACTGTACCATGCTGTGTTTTTCAGGGTCATGAAAAGGAGGCTCTTCAGTTAATGGCCACATACTTACCCAAAGACACGTCCCCTGGCTCGGCCTACCAGGAGGGAGGAGGCTTGTACGCTCTTGGACTCATTCATGCCAACCATGGTGGAGACATCATTGACTACCTGCTTGGTCAGCTCAAGAACGCCAGTAATGATGTGAGTTTTTTTCACGTTTATTTTGAATGCTTTTTTTGTTTTATTTATGCAGTAGAATGTGACTTGCAAAATGATTGCAGATAAAAGGGAATTAACTAAGTCATTACTTATTTCTACTAAAGGTATAGTGCTTTAGAATTAAATGGTTCAGCTAGAAGTTTATAGCCAAAACCAGCAGCTATTAAGTCACCTAGTGAGTTGGTTAATTTATATTTCAGTGTTTCATTTCTTATGGTCTATTTTCTGTTTCACAGATTGTCCGTCATGGTGGCGCCCTCGGCCTTGGCTTGGCTGCGTTGGGAACAGCCAGACAGGATGTTTACGACCTCCTCAAGTCCAACTTGTACCAAGATGATGCTGTTACTGGTGTGTAGGCTTTCGGGAAAGTCAATTTCTAGAGTGCTGGGTGGCAAACCAGTTTGTGGTCCTCACCGCTTTGCTTACTAAACATAAGCTTTTAACCAAAAAGACAAAAAAATCTATTAGTAGTATTTTTACTTCCTGTTTGACCTTATATAATCTTATCATTTTGGATGACATTTTGATTTGGGTTGCACAGAAAACAAAGCATATTGTTAACAAATGAATGATACAGATACAGTATATAGAAACAAACTGTCTATTATGGTATGAATATTAATGTTACCAATGTCTGAGATATGCAGTACTGTACATTAGTAAATCTCCTTTGATTTTGAAAGGAAAAACAAGTAATGCTGAGAATATCATGTAACCCCTCAGGTGAAGCTGCAGGCCTGGCTCTTGGTCTGGTCATGCTGGGCTCCAAGTCGGCTCAGGCCATCGAGGACATGGTAGGCTATGCTCAGGAAACGCAGCACGAGAAGATCTTGCGTGGTCTGGCAGTGGGAATTGCCATGGTCATGTATGGACGCATGGAGGAGGCTGATGCTCTCATTGAAAGTCTCTGCAGAGACAAGGTAAGGCTAGAAAGCCATCAGAAAGCTTGTCACATACACCATGAGATGAGTTTTATCTTCCAACATCAATTAAGGTTGTGTAACTTTGTTTTGTGGCATTGGTGCACTTTATGCATATAGTAACACTATGCATATGAAATGACAAAAGCTTGAGAAATTATCCCAGAGAGAATGAAGTGGAGAGGGTATGAAATCTCTGTAGCTTACTTGGTCATTGCTCTTCATAAATCTTGCAAATGTATCATGCAGTTCCAGTGAAGTATTGAGTCCTGTTTGTACTCTTACAACCCCGGGTTGTGTGTGTATTTCATGTCACACAAGGCTGTTCCTCTTTGTTTTGTGCCAAGAATCTTTCTGTAAGAGCTACATGTGGTAAATTATTCACACTATGTTGATCCTTGTTGTGCATCCAGACACAGTCTCAAAGCTCTGCTTTCCTTCAATGTCTACGATAGGACCCCATCCTGCGGCGCTCTGGTATGTACACAGTGGGCATGGCCTACTGCGGCTCCGGGAACAACAAGGCCATCCGACGCCTGCTACATGTTGCTGTAAGTGTTTTTGTGTGGTCCTCTTCACACTACATTATTTCACAGAGGAGAAGACAGGTTTATCATTCTGGCAGTGTAGCAATGCCAACAGCCAGGGCTACACAACTGTGCCTGGCAACATAATTGAAATTAGTTTAATACTGTGGTTATGATGGTTTAAAAATTATTGCATCCTTGCTTTAACCATATCATCAGCATTTGCATAGCACATCTTTTTGTGCCTGAATTCACTGTGGGGATAACATTGCAACACTTTAACAAGGAAAAAAAATTATTAATATGACATTACAGTTTTATTACACTGAATTTGTGCATATGCCAATTGAATTGTGCAAATGCAACATACTTCAGGAGTGTAAACACCTGGTTTGTCCTGTAGGTGGCACCTTATCCAAGCTTCTTCTATTATATGGTGCAACAGTGGGTCATATTCCTCACACTGTGAGCCATATAATTAAAGTTTATTGTAGGATTTGATGAGTCTTAGAATACGCTTTGATCATTTGACTGCTTTGCTTCTCTTAATTAAGGTGAGTGACGTGAATGATGATGTGAGAAGGGCTGCTGTTGAATCCATTGGCTTCATCTTGTTCAGGTAAGGACCAAATTGAAATTCTTGAGCTCTTATCTGATCAGCACCAGAAGCCTTTCTCTTTGGAGACTCAAAGCCAAAATTCCAACGCACACTGCTTTAAGACAAAATTAAACATGCAACAATGCATTTTTGTAGTTTGGCTCATTTTGATGAATAGGAATAAAAACAGTTCTGTAGAAAAAATATTTTTTATATTAGTCTATGTGCTATGAAAAAAAACTATTGTTTTGGGACAGGCTGCAAAGGCTCAGGTGAACTGACTCCACCAGCATCGAAAAATGAACTATAGCCAGCCTTTGCCTTATTAGACGTTTACCTCCTGAAATAGACTCCATTTACAATATTTAGTGTCCTCTTCTACCTTTGTCTGATTTGTTTATTGCAAATAAGAGACTGAAATATTTGACCGTTTCCTGCCAAGGACTATAAAACCATTGGCATGCTTAAAACAAATGGTGATAATACATGCACATATGTACATTGTTGACACAGCACTGTTTTTTTGTGTTAACCATTGCAATCCTCTGGGGGTTATTTAAAAAAAAAAAAAGAAGCATTTTCTTTTTTTTATTCTTGGTTCTGTTGCCCTGGTCACCCGCCTTTTTAGTTTGCTAATGATGACGAGAATAAATTGGACAAACACCTTTTTTTTATGGTGTGTTAAGAGAATTTAGAGGCACTGTTGTCTGGAATTTAAGATGACTTCCTGGTCTTCATTGAAGGTTTTCCTGTATCAGAGGACAATGGACATACTTGTTACTGTCACTCACACATGTTCTTCCCTAGCTATTTATAGAGATTCATCACTCTCAGACCAACTAAATTTACCCATTAGAGACTAGAGCAGTGTAAAACAGAGTGCCTAGCCAGTGCACAGACATCACGGTTTACATTTAAAATAATAAATAAACTTTGTGTAAATCTTCAGTGTTTAGAAAAACTGCTATACCAGAACAATTCAGTTGGCCTCCTGTTCTCCAACTTCCTAATGGTGCAAGAATTACTCCCTTCTCTCCCCCAACATGTACACTAGCACACAAGAAGATGCATTTAAGTTCAAATATCCTAAGTCTTTACTATTTTTTTACAAAATCAACAGAGTTGTTTGTTAACAATGAGACTGCGTTGGTCTAGGCAATAATAAAACCCTGTCACATTCCAAACTCGTACTAGCTCGTGGAACCTTATCCAGATCACATTTTCTTGCCACATTGATCAAACACTGTTACATTTGTTTTAGGTTTAATTTAGACTGATAAAACTATTATGTTTTTGGATGTCTGTAGTAAAATGTGACAAAAAGCTGTCATATGCTTTAAGGGTAAAATAAAAAAGAATAGTGCTTACACTGTCAACACACAACGTACTGTACTATTCTGGTATTTGCTGATCTTTTGAGGCTGTCTAATTTACAGTTCATTTGGCTGTCCTGTTGCGCTTTGGTCAATTCTGTTTCATGAAAAGGAAAAAAAAAATTGACCTGCTGATGACAAAGATGTAGACAGTAAAAGAACATATATACTCAGAATTAGTGCAGTGTTTTCAATTCAGCAACCTTTTTTTTTTTTATTGAACACATTTAGGTTTCTATAATAAAAACATCAAGCTGCAATATACATACAAGAGGAGTGATCCTCAAAGGTCCAGCAAATGCAATTAGTATAATTTTAAGAGTGCAATGTATTTCATGCTTCTTTTGCAGAAAATATTTAAAAGGTAGTTGTTTGTCTTAACAAAATATAACCATGTGGTCTGAGATGGTTTACAGCATGTTAAGATAGCCTAAGTTAAAAGAATCAGCATAGGAATATAATGAATTCTGCATTCACAGAGGGTTTCCAGGTTATCATTATGTCTTCATTCCATACATTTTTGTCTGGTGGCCTGAACTTTGTCAACTTTAGACCTTTCATAGAGGACATCTGCTTTTGTTTTTTTAGTCAACCTGTTACAGGTCATCTCAAGGTTTTATAACGTTTGAAAACTCAAACTCTCTTCTGGTACACTTTTAACTGACTTCACATTATTAATACGGCCTGTCTTAAAGACCCAGTGGGAAATATTATTATATATTCACATATAATTGTTTGCCTTATGGTTGACATTTGTGTTTCTAAAATGATCATAATTGAAAATATTGCCTTATTTTGCTTTTTGTTAAAAAAAAAAAAAAAAAAAAGAATTACTGATGTAAACAAACCAGAGAGCAACAGGTTACATTTTGTTGTTGTGTAGTGTAAAGTAAGCACTGGCGTTAAAATATTTGGTAGTCAAATTTGAGAGCAATAGCCGATTCAGAATTATGTATTTTGAATATTTGTTGTGAGAATAGCATTTATCTTTAAAGAGATTAAAAAGTTTGCACCATGATTTTGATCCATTTCAAGTGCTACCTTTTTAATTTGATTCAATTGTCTGGTATCTCTATACACAGCTAACATGTTCCGCCTGCTTACCAGCTTCATTTTCAGTCAGAAGCATTGTATCTAACACAACACCACCAGATGACCGTACAGGTGCTTGCCGGCACCTTAGTGGACTTTGGTAGCCAACTGCTCCAATGCCATTCTTCATTCCCCGCTTCATGAACAGTTTAGAGTTTTCTGCCATGGAAGATCTGAATGAAATCCGTGTAAGGGTCCGATCTGCATTTGATGCCCTTGGGTGCCTTCCTGGCCCATGACTAGCAGAGGTTTCGTAATTGCAGGTGATGTAACGCGTGAACGCTTGCCTGAAAGTTTGGTTGAATAGGGTGTAGACCAACGGGTTGATGCCTGATGACACATAACCCACCCAAACAAAAATCTCCATCAGGCGGGCGATTACATGAACATCACAGCTTGTGCATAGCACAGAGGTGATATTAGTAATGAAGAAAGGGCACCACATTACTACAAACAAGAGGAAGACGATGCCTAACACCTTTGAGGCCCGCTGCTCGTTGCTAAGAGTCTGCATTGACTTCTTGCCCATTGTTGACATTCTCCGAAAGGACATTTCATCTTCTGTAGGAGAGTTTGTTGTGTCTACATATGTTTTTTCTTGCATCCTTGGAAGTGTGCTGTCCAGCATGTTAAGTTGATCAGTTTGAGGTGGAGTCGCTGCCGGTTCTCTTTGAAAAACTGTGGAGACTGTCGGGTAGCTAAAGCGCTGAGTCACCTTTGACCTGAGCAAATAAACCTTTTTCCGCAACACCTGGACAGTAAGTAGGTAGATGACCATCATGATGGTCAGAGGGATGAAGAATGCCGCTAAGGAGCCAAACATGATAAACTCCCGGAAGGTGTCTGTTTTCAGCATGCATGTGTGGTTGCTGTTGAAGGTGATGTTGTTGGGAAGATGGTAGTTCTTAAGCCCCTTAATTGGAATAGGGATTGCGATACCTGGAAAATGACAAGAACAGTAAGTATTGGCAACCATTGGCAATCATCTAGTTTCTTTGTAATATTGATGAGTTACTTTGCTTACTACAGTAGTGTTTCTTTATCATCTTAGGGAAAGACAATTCTGTGTTTTATTTCATGTCCATGATAGTAGTAGCAATAGAAAAAGAGTAATTTTTCATGGATAGTGTTACAGGCATGTTCTGATTCTGAGAACTAATCAATGTAAAAACTACCACAGAGTTGGATATGGAGTTAAGGAAATTTGAATTGATATGCTTACAAATGGATATAAGCCACACCAGTGCAATCTTCACCATCGCTTTGGCTCTGGATTTGTACTGGCTGTGTTGGATTGGCTTCTTTATGGCAATGTAGCGATCCAATGAAATGGCGCATAGGTGCATAATGGATGCAGTAGAAAACAGCACATCGAGGAACAGCCAAATTGGGCAGAGGGGCTCCGGAAGAGGCCAGCCTGAGTCTAGAGAGAAGATGAGAAGGAAATTAGTTCAGTAAGGCAATAAGCCATTGCACGGCTGTTGCTGTGTTTGTTGTTTTTGTTGTTGTTCTTATCACTTACTACATCACTCTGTATTAGTGTTTCTAAAATCAATAACTGCCTGTAATGTACTTGTGTAGTGTAACTAATTTTCATTCCAAAAAGAATTTGATCTTGTGCACCGCCAGTTATGGGAGATGTACCACAATGGCAAGGAATTAGAAGTAGTAGTCATGCAAAAGATTGGTGTTTGTTTATCTGTGTGAGGAAAGACTTTACTGGAAAAAGGCGGGTTCACTGACTGTTTATGGAGCTAAAAGCTCTTTATGTAGATGTGCCGAAGACCATACTCAACAGTAGTGTTTATTTTCATTCCCATGCATAAAATTGGCAAGATAATTTTCTGGCTTTGTCCTGTTATTCCTTTACATAATTTTCTCTTAATATGCCTCTTCTCCTTGCACCACTTTCTACACACACTTGGGGGCATTTTTGAGTCATAGTTTTAATTAGATTTCATTTGGAAGTCTTATTCATTAACAAATGCTTCAATCTCACAGTAGATCCCCAGTACGTGTACGTCTGAAGTGTTTAGGCCCATGCCAAAATCAATAAACAGTGTAGCTTGCAAGGTCCAAATAGCTGTACAAGGGAACATTTTTTATTGTTTAATTGAATTAAGAAACTGATTAAAATGTGGTGAGCCCTCTACAATTGCAAAGGCCTGTTTTACATACAAATTTCGAATCTTCTGCATTGGAGCAACTTAGTTTGTATTACTTTCAAAGTCCTATAATTTTACTAAAACCTTCTATCCATAGCTCTTTTTAAAGCCTTGTGATTGCTGTTGAAAAGAAACCGCCAACACTAAGATGTGTTTACATTTTATGTACATACAGTAAAGAATGAAAAACAGCAATGCTTCTCTATTGATGTTTTTAGAGTTTGCTTTTGAAAATGTCCTTGTTCAAATGCCAACCTATATAAATTGTTTTTCGGAGGGCAATGTCTGTCCTGCAGTTTCTGGTTACACAAAGCTATGGTCAGTACCTTGCAAAGGAATTCACCCTGTTGCTAAAGATGGTGTAGGCTTTTTATAAGCCATTGGTTAAAGTTTATTATAAAATAAATATGTATATTAGCTGTTTCTTAGCCTTACCAGAAATAATACCGGATGCTATGGTATTCACACTTTTTTATCCATTTTTATAGTATTGTTTTTCTTTTGTATTTTCTTTTTTTTGTGGCTTGTGTGTCCATTGCCATATAAGCATATAGCACAGTACAAAAAGCTCTGACCCACAGCTCTTTAATGTTGAAAAGGGAATGGAGAGTTAGAGAAAAGGTCTAGTTGAAAACTTTGGGGTGTGGGTGGGTGGGTGGCCTTGCCTTGCAGGTGCAACACCAAAAAAAAATCTTCTTCACATTTGTTTGTCATGCAGCACTATATTTTAGTTTTACAACCGTGTCTGTACAGACAGCTCACATTGTAAAAAGGCAGCTCTTGTCCATGTAGTATTACCTAAATGCTTTTTCATCTGCCCAGCAGATGTAGAAAATGACTGACAGTCCTCACAGGTGTAAGTATAATCCAGTCACATTCTCGGTCTTGAGAACAGTTACAGTTATCTTCATTTATTTAAACCTATTACTTTGCCAGCCTTGTGCAGCCCGCACTGTAGAGACCCTGATCTTCTGCTGAAAACGGTATTGCCAGTATAACCTGTCTTCTACTCTGTGACTGTGAGGTCACAAGTTGCCATGCGTTGAGGCATTGTGCTATTTCCTATATCCATTAACCTTCTTTTTACATTTTGCTACGCTGTTGTTCCTGCATTGCTCTGTTTACACTAACTCAGCTAAAAAGTGCATAGATTCAAATGACAAAATGTTTTTGCTTGGCGTCTTCTCAGCTGTCAACTCAAATCATTTAGGGGGCCTCCTTAAGTCATAATTAAGAATACAATCACTTTCAAATCAATAGTAAAGTAATTGCATGTTCCTTACTCGAGTAGCCTCTGTATTGGGACAATATTAAAGCAGCACCTGTGATCAGTTCTGCATGAGAACTGGGTGTGTTGCACTGAAATGCTGCTCAAGTCCAAAATGATTTTTGAGACAGGCAAGACTACACACACTATACTCCACTCTTATGTGTGAGAGACTTAATTAAGATCGTGCTCATTATACTCCAGTTGAATTCATGGGGGCATAATAGCTTAGCCATAACTCTGTATTTTGCTGTTGTATTAAAACAGAGAATAGAAGTCTCATTTGGTTCCTATGCAGCTAAATTTACACAGTACTCTCACTGGAATTAAAACGAAAAGGATCGGTTTCAGATTTGTTTCTGTGGGAAATGATCCCTCAGACCAGTAGTTCAGTCCAAGCTGTGCAACTGCTACCATAGCACTGCCAAAGGAAGTAGCATGTTTATTGTCCACTATCTCTTATGTTTCATCTAGAATAATTTGTTTAGGGATGGTCAAGACTGTATCTAGTCTTTCTCACAACAAAATATCCGTCCTCATTTGCCACCCATAAGTATACTGGCCTGTTTTTCTTTGTAGATTAATAAGGTTAAGAAAGGTTAAAAATTTTCCAGTGAAATGGAAGACTTTCCTCGTGAGATTTTTGAAGCTGGTTATGCCCCCACACCACATCTACACTCACCTTAAAACATTGTTATCTTAACTTATGTTGTTGCACCTATTACCTTTTTAGTAATGCTTTGCTTAGTTTTTCAAGTAATTAGGGTAATGTAATTTATCATTAAGATTAAAAAAATGATTTTTTTGGCATTGAGCAAGGACATGTTTCTCCCAATAAAATCAGGTATTTATTGCTGTTGTATTGTACATTTTTGTTTTAAAGTTAAAGTTTTCAAACACAAGGCCCCATGCTAAACTTACTGTAGAGAACAGTGACGAGGGCAATGGGCATTACTAGGAGTCCCACCAACAGATCAGCCACAGCAAGCGACATCAGAAAGTAGTTGGTGGCGTTCTGCAGCTTTCTTTCAAGGGACACTGCAAGAATGACCAGGATGTTTCCTCCAATAGTGGGGATGATGACCATAACAATGAGCAGAGCAGCCCATTTCAGCTGAGCCTCAGGTACTGCTCCTGGCTGTGAGTTGTTAGCCTCGAGTGGTGCCACAACTGCTTGAGACATGGTGCTGCAGAGGTTACAGCTGGCCTTAATGTGGGTCGGGGATCTGATCTTTCTGGTGTTGGACACTCGGTCAGCATGGTCACTGCGTCCCACAGGCTCAGGAAAGCTCAGGGTCAATGCACAGGATGCTTCATGCCTTGTGCACTGTACAAACAACAGTAACTCAAAATCTGTAGAGAATCCACTGCTTGGAAGGAACAAAAAAAAAAAACAGGTCCACACTACAAACTCCACTGCTGGCAATAATCCCAACACGGTTAGTACTTCCGCAAGGAGATTCTCAGGGGTCCTCACTTTCCCAGGCAGTTGATACTCTTGTCATCCACTGCGTCCATTTAAAAGAACAAACGGGTCTGTTAAAGCGACAATACTTTGTTACCTGCTTGCTTTTATTTGTCTAAATGATGGTATAATAAATAAGAGAGCGTATATTAACAGATGAGGGTCTTTGCCACAATGTGAAACCCGTAAGGGTCACCACACTGGATGTTTTTCCATGATGTGGAGACAAGTTGGAAAATTAAAGGATACACTCTTTGCAGTTTTTTTTCTGTCTGTTAATCTGTAGTTTACTTTAACTATAAAATCATTTATAAAAGGTTTAAATGGTCTTGTATAACATTACAATTTGACATTTAGAATTTTTTAAAATTAGGACAAAGGAGAGATATTAAACATATTTATATATATAAAAAAAACTTGTCTGTAAGGCTTTAGATGGAAAAACACTGCTGGTCTCACTCTGTACTTAATACATCTGTACACACGAATGGATGTGGAATGGATTACACTTGATCAATTAGCATTATTGTGTGAGTGTTGCTAAAATTTCTTACCTGCTCCTGAAGGAATACATTTAACTTCCTTCATGATGTTTCCACTAGAGTATTTTTTCCAAGCCGCTACATCTCAACTTGCGTAAACACAGAACAGTGCAGCTTAACGTCGAAGCATCT
The DNA here is from genome assembly GCF_008692095.1 of Etheostoma spectabile. Classification (NCBI taxonomy): domain Eukaryota; kingdom Metazoa; phylum Chordata; class Actinopteri; order Perciformes; family Percidae; genus Etheostoma; species Etheostoma spectabile. The sequence continues at coordinate 18,611,572 of NC_045741.1, read as the reverse complement.
CAATCTTTGCACACCTTAGTTTAATATCTTTATAATAGTCCCCTACCTTTTTTATATTTCCATCCTATCCAAATAAGAACACGACAGAATGCCCTCCCCCAACGGTAAAACCTAAATCTGTCTCTGTCTGAAGCAGTCCATGATGTGGAATTTGTTTTGCTTCCACATGTTGGAGGAACCCCCAGTCTTGCTTCGCATCACCAACCGCGTTCACAGGTTTAAAACTTTCAGATGTTTTGGCTCCTCTGCCTCTCTCTAACTCGCTTTCTCTTGTTCACAGCCTGTGATCAGCCTGCACTCTCTCCCGTCTTGTCCGCTCTCTCACTCTTCCCCTCCCTCCAATCCGTCTTGCCCATGAGTCCGACTCTGTACAAAACAGATGAATGTCTTCTTGCTGGCACTATGCCAGTGGTTCTGGGAGGTAATTTCCCTCAACACAGCCGTCCCACTGTTTATATTTGTCACTCTCTGTTCTCTCCTCCATTTGAAGTAAGCAGTGGTGGTGGATTTAGTAGTGGTGTGTGGAGAGAAGCCCTGTTGAAAAGGTCTTAAATTGTACTTGTACCCCATAGCTTTTTTTATTCCCTCCTCCATGAGTTACCATTTTTATGCTGGGGAAGTCATTTAAATACCTATCCTATTTGATTGTAGATGATTGTCTTGTAAATGATTATTTTTATGATTTATTATAAAGCTGAACCAGAAATCCAAAGACCTTATAAATTTGGCGTTGCTCCATTATTTCTGAGACCAGAAATGACGGCGAGTTTCAGATATTTTGTCCAATAAAAAAAAAAAAAGCAACTGTTGATCGCGTGAGGTGGGGTTACAGTGTTTGGTGCGTTTTTCAAAGTTCAGTGAGAAAGCCAACCAAACAATGTTGCAACTTTACCCCCAAATTACACTGAGTCCACCAAACTATAGGTGTGCAAACTATAAAAGCCATGCAGCCTCCTTGCTTTTTTAATACATTGTCTAGGTACATTCAAAATGTATTTGGGTGAGTGGTTGTAACAGACAGGAAGCAAGCTAATGAGATCTACTCTCTTACAATGCAAGTGAATTAATAACTGCCACAATCACATTTCATGTGACAAAATGTATCATTTGGTTAGCTAAGCTGGATTCCTGCTTCTTTTGCTGATTTCAGTGTATGGGTTACTTATCAGGGAATCACTTGTGACCTAGAATAATTGTGAGACATGCACATATAATCATATAGTCCATTAACCAGCCAATTAAAACCCTTGTGTAATTTTTTTTAACCTTTTTAAAGCAAGTCTTTAATTTGGCCTGTATGACCAATAACCTCTTAAAGCATATATTTTGTACAGTTGTCTGAGTACAGGAGCAACTCTGCTTTGCTGAAGGGTTAATTGTCATCACGTCGTGTTGGATAGTAGATTGGATGAAGGGTTCGTGAGCTATTTCAAAGACTGACATCTAATCTGTTTTTATTATCTTTTGTCTGCTCATACCTTTTGATTTTCTGGTTTTCTCACACATTGTGAGGATATATAAGTTAGGCTTAAAATAAAGACTAAATTTTCCAACTAAATAAATGTTTGATATGAATTTCCTCTTTCCATCTCAGTTCTTTCATTTGGCCAGTTGTTAAAGGTAATTGGCTTATTATTTACATTGAAAAGGCATCAGATTAAACTATTTGGGAAAAAAAGAGGCAGCAGTTATATCAAATTGTGCCTGAGGCTGCTGTACTCTCCTACCAATTTTAAACCTATCATAAATTAGGTCTGTGTCTAGCGATATAAACTTAAAAAAAATCAGCTTTTGATGGCATGGATTATTATGGCATGGACAACTCCCAAAATTACAAATTTGTAGGGTTTACAATCCTAGTATGGATTTAAGGTCGTCATCATCAGACTACGAGAATAGAATAAATAAATTCTATCCTTGCAGGTGAAATTAAAAAAGGTGTTCTGGATCACCCAATGATTGCCATTTGTGATCTCGATCATCCTCATGTAGTGTTTGAGCTGAGCGTTTTATTCCAAACAGACCGGTGGAGATTATACTTTGAGAACATGCCACTACAATATATCAATAAACAGGACTAAACACCAAACCCAGGAACGCTTATACAGACTTAACCATCATTTTTAGTACTCAATTGAGGCTATTCATTGGTTAAAATCAGATGGAGCGTAACCTAAATCTACTATACCAACTATTTTCTATTTCCCCTCCTTTTTGTAAATGTAGATAGTACTGTTATTAATAAGGCCATCTTGGCCACCTTCCATTAGGGTTGTTGAAATCAATCACTGCATCGTAATGCGGACATGAGTGAAAGACCAGAATTGATTATTATAGCCCATTAATGTTGCTTGTTGATTTTCTGGTCCCTGCTTCTTTTTTTTTTCTTCTTTTTTTTTTATCGTGAGACCAGTGAAGAGTTACAGCCCTACCTTCCATACTTTCATGCACTGTTGAAGGGGCCAATAAAATGTAGCTGTAGTTCTTGGGAATAATTCATTTTGTTTTTACTGTTTTGTTACCTTGCTGTGTTTGAACTTTTATCGGTTCAGTCCAATATAATCTGAGCTTGTAAAAGCAATTGTCTTTTCCAAAGCTGTCATACTAATGGTGTTTTAATTTGGTTTATGAACTGACAACTACATTAAGCACATTAGTTATGAATTATTTAAATATTACTTTTTGTTTTATTTGTATTTATTTTGTGTTTTGTCTGTTTTGATTGCTTAACATTGTAGTATTAATACAAAAATAAATTAAAATTTAAAAGAACCAAGAACAGCTAGGTAATTTGTCATCCTTCTTTTTGTCTTTCTTTTTAATCAGATCAATAAGGTTGTAGTTCTGTGTAAAACTATGGCAGCCTCTTTAGTTTCAGGAATTGGGACAGTTGACACTGATGAAAAGTTAAACCCCAGCGATTTGTGCTGCAGATTATGATGCTGACTTCTTGACTGGACCTACAAGACTTTGTTCTTATTTTTTTTAAGGATTAATACTTGCAACACCAGCGTTAGAAAGCAGATTGTCGAATAACATTCTTGGTTATAATTCTTTTTATTTCAACATAGATGATGTATCTCTGTTGACAAAGCACAGCTGTTCTTTGTCACCAATCGTGTTTGTAGTATTTATGGACAGGATATCGAGGCGTAGTCGGGGTGGGGAGGGGTTGCAGTTTGGTGAACTGGGTTTCTTATTGCTTCTTTTTTGTGGATGATGTGGTACTGATGGCATCATGATCCTGCGACTTTCAACACTCACTGGATCGGTTCGCAGCCGAGTGTGAAGCGGCTGGGATGAGGATCCACACCTCTAAATCTGAGGCCATGGTTCTCCGCAGCAAACCAATGGCGTGCCTTAATCGGGTAGGGAATGAGGCATTACCCCAAGTGAAGGAGTTTAAATACCTCAAGGTCTTGTTCACAAGTGAGGGGACAATAGAGTGGGAGATTGGTTGGAGAATTGAAGCAGCAGGTGCGGTATTACATTTAATTTATCGCACCATTGTGACGAAAAGAGAGCTGAGCCAGAAGGCAAAGCTCTCAATCTACTGGTCAGTTTCCGTTCCTACCCTCACCTATGGGGATAAAGGCTGGGTCATGACCAAAAGAGCAAGACCCAGGGTACAACAAGTGGCCGAAATGGGTTTCCTTAGGCGAGTGGCTGGCATCTCCCTTAGAGATAAGGTGAGGAGCTCAGAGTAGAGCCGCTGCTCCTTCGCGTCGAAAGGAGCCAGTTTAGGTGGTTTGGGCATCTGTTAAGGATGTCTCCTGGGTGCCTCCTTAGGGAGGGGTTCCAGGCACATCCAGCTGGGAGGAGGCCTGGGGGAAGACCCAGAACTAGGTGGAGGGATTATATCTCCACCCTGGCCTGGGATCCCCCAGGCGGAGCTGGTTAATGTGGATTGGGAAAGGGAAGTTTGGGGTCCCCTGCTGGAGCTGTGACCTAAACCTAATACGGTTAGACTCTACGATGAGACACTCTCAGCATTCGTCCCCAAGGCTGTGTCCATGTGGCTTGCACTGATTAAAGAGTATCTAATTGTGACTCAGGAGCAAACAACCGTGCAGTTTAAATATGTCGTAGAGTTTGCCCTTACTTAAGGCGTTTTAATTAGAACCTATCAAGTTTACTGGAAGTGCCATAGCCAGTGGCTTGCTAAAGTTGATTTAAAAGAGGAATGAAAAAAAAACATACTTTGGAAATTGATGCAAATCAAACCAGCTATTAAGCTAACTGAA
>NC_045741.1:18607252-18607318 GCF_008692095.1 Etheostoma spectabile | reverse complement strand
GCCAGTCTCTAGGTATGGTGAAGGGTATGTGATAATGGGGTTAGTTTAATTCCAAAGGCCAAGGGA
>NC_045741.1:18607163-18607242 GCF_008692095.1 Etheostoma spectabile | reverse complement strand
GATGCATAGTATCCTGGATCCATGAAATAAAAATCTGCCTGCTTCTATGGGAATTTAACATAGGGGTGTGTATACTTAT
>NC_045741.1:18590529-18607153 GCF_008692095.1 Etheostoma spectabile | reverse complement strand
TATTTTAAGGAAGAACATTTATTTACAATTTAAAATACATTATTCATTTACAAAGAAAATTGGTGTCCTTGGATTTACCTTTTTTTTTTTTGTTTTGTTAAGGCATTAAGATTAATTTTTTTTTATTCTTCTTTTTGATCATCTTTAGCATGGGTGTGTAAACTTTCTCAAGCCACTGTAAATGATGTTAGTTCTTATTTTGGCAACACTTTACCTTATACTGTCGACTCATAATACTTTTGTCATAAAGTCAACTGTACATAAAGTACAGTGTTTTTTTGCTGTTATGTTACTCATCTCTGTATGCATTTTTAGTGTTTTTTCTTAGTACGACAATCTCATGATCTTGAATATTTCAATTTAATAAGTTTTATAAAAACAATTTTTCTTTTGTTTTATACAGTAAAAAAAGTGGAACGATTTCATGTAGAGCCATAGCATTTTTAATTATACCATAAGTAAATGATGGTTTGGCTCAATGATTTTCATTCTCCCTATTGAACAACAGCACCATTGCAGAAAATGAATAGGGACTTTTATAATAAGGATTTTTTGGACGCATACATCGAAGCCATGCATTACAGAGCCATGCTCATTCACTTTTCTCTTTTTCCTCTACTCTCTGCACTTTGTCTAATAACAGTGAGCCTTTAGATTTGAAAGTGAATGCACCTGTGGCATCAAAATGAAAGTCTTGATGGTATTTAATTATTGGCCCATGTTATACAAATAGCACCATAATGATGCAAATAATAGCTTTTTGGAAGATGGCCCAAATAAGCATTTCCCATCAAAGTCTCAAGATAACTACTATGGTTACGGTTCATGTGGCTCTTTTGCTTAAGGCCTCAAAGTGCGTTAGATTATATGGAACAAATCACTGCATCCATCAACAAGTGGAGTTTTTAGTCTTAGTATTCTTTTTAGCACAATGGACACAGTTTGTTAAAAGCCTCCTTCACACATTGTGCCACAGACAAACAATAGTTTTGAGTTATCAGAAATGTATATATACTGTTGTAATATTTCTTTAAAAGATCAATTTTTTTTTTTAATCATAACCCAAGATATGTGTTTGATATATCTTTGTTCTGTTTAAGGATCACAGTAAGTGAGATTAAGGCTCACACCTTTGCTTTTGTCCTCAACTCTTTGTTGTTTAATGAGTGCCTCTTATTTACTTTTAATATTTCTGTCTCTTTAGGACCCCTGAGCAGTGTCCCAGTGTGGTGTCTCTTTTGTCAGAGAGCTACAACCCTCATGTGCGTTGTGGAGCTGCCATGGCCCTGGGAATCTGCTGTGCTGGCACAGGCAACAAGGTAAATGCTTTCCCTCATAATATTTCCTTTTGTCTCATGGTGTTGAACTGCTGTTAGAAGAGCTCAAGACAGTGTGTCAAAATAAAAGCCTATCAGGAAGCCTAGGAAAGTTGCCATCTGAAGTAATTTTGGAATTTTAATGTATAACATTTATATTTAAGGAGATGTCTGCATAAGCGTATACTCCTTTTGGACTAGGTGCTCGTACCTGGAATTAATATTCATGCAAGGCTGTGCTCAAGAAAAGCTTAGATTGCGTTTCCCCCCCTAACAAAGTCAGCCTTGGCCCTGCTGCCCTCATTTATCCTATGTGACTTGGTGTAACATGTGCGTCAATAATGCAAAGACTATCTACGTTGCACAAAGGGTTTTCTTTAAAGCAGCCAATTGATGGCTCCTTGGTGTGGCTCATTTTAGATTGATTAAAGCGAATACAGACTCTTAAATATTTATTTTCTCTTGTCAGTTGTTAATAATGCCACCAGAACAAATGTTGCTTTGCTAAAAATAATTGTGAAATGTTGTTGCTCAAAAGACGAGCTGTTATTATTCTAAGATGATTTTTACAAGTCATCTTCTTTTGAACCTCATCTGCTTCAAGACAATTTTTGAAATGGTCCAAATTGGCTCACATTGACCAGGCTGTACCCTGTCATTGCGTTTGGGTTCATTGAAGTCCGAAAAGAATATCGAAGAAGACAGTGTTTGGGGATGCTGCCAGTTTTCGAGTTATCAAACTATGTGGGCTGATCAGTCTCAGGTGGCATAGCTGAGACGGAGTCATGGCTCATTGCATCCTGAGCCTTGAAGCACCGAAGTGAATGTTTTGAACCAGATAAGGCAGAGGCCTGCTATAGAGCTGATCAGCTCCAAAGCTCCATTGCTTGGTTTTTTTTCAGAATAAGACCTTGAGCACATTAGGTCCTTAGTGAGAATAATGATGTTGTGGGAAGAAAAGTGGGTCACCTATTTAGAGGGAGCACATTCCTTTGCCATCATTTTACACCATGGGCTTTGGATCATTTTAATTTTTGCTTCACAAATAAAAACTGCAAAGAAAAGCTGTTTTGACCATTTCCGTAGTTGCTTAGTTTATGCTGATTTTGTGCCATAATAAAATCTTAAATGTTCAGCTTTTTTTAGTATATTGGATGAAAGCATTGTTCACCAAAAACCAACCACCATTTCAGAATACTGTCATATGATACACTTTTTACACATATTTTATAAATATGCATAAAAATGGAAATAATGTCATGGTAAAATGTGTTCTCTAATAATTTACACAAGGTTCTCGCCAGTTTTTAGCAGCACTGAATTTTATCTAATTTCAAGTCACTCATGCTAAGGCACAAGCCTAAAGAAAACAGTCCACCACTGTATGTGGAGTAAGAGGATCTTAAACAACCATATAATGTGTAGTCCTGCTTTGCTGATAGGGGCTGACAGTAAATACCCTCAATTAAACCCATCGACAACTTATCAGGAACAGGATGTGGTCAACTGGTGTTGGCTTTACACTCTAACTTATCATCCCGGTACATGGCTGTCTCAGCCAGCTGAGCCGAGAGCTCTGATGAAACATGGTTCATTTTACCTCTACTGTCATCATCCTAGTTTGTTTCTCTTTCCTCTGCGGAGCTGACACCCCCGTCTGAGTCTGGTGGTGTGGGTTACAGCCGTTACTGTACAGCTGAGGATAGAGGAGGTCTGCTGTCATTTTTACATTTACAGTGATTATGGGAGCAAACTGAAGAAGGCGTGGCTTGTCATAATTGTTGCTCTGTTTTCCTGGGCAACCAGATATGGATGACACTAATCTCATTAATGTGTCTGGTCTGGTTGCCTCTGTTGATAATCACTTTTCCTGTGATCAACCAAACAAGTGTCCTTGTTGGACGGTTTCTTTTTTTTTATACATGGTTTCTAGTGCGAAACCTTCAAAGATCTAGATTAATTGCTGTTTTATAGTAAATTATAAAGTCAATTAAAGTAAATTAAATGTAAAGTTGCCTAATCTTTCTTGAAATTTGGAAAAAGGCCAGAAAATTAAACATGAGCTTGCAGATTGGTCCGGTTCCCAGGCAACTGGTCCTAAAACACGTACTTGGGAAAATCATTTTATCACCTTTTTTATTTATTTTTTATATGAGAGCAACTTTTTCTACTCCAAATATAATCACTCATTTATTGAAACCAATTCCAGTAGATTATTATTAACAATCCCTATTGGGGTTGTGCAGCCCCATTAGAGTTGATCAACATTTTTCTTTTTCTCTAACAATTTATCGATTGCCGTAATCAAGAATACAATTGATAATAAAAATAATCTGTAGTTGCAGCCCTAATTTTAAACATTATCATCTTTTCTGCTGTGCCTTTATCTCCACAGGAGGCCATCAATCTGCTTGAGCCCATGACCAATGATCCAGTAAATTATGTGAGACAGGGCGCCCTCATTGCCTCTGCCCTCATCATGATCCAGCAGTCTGAAGTCACCTGTCCCAAGGTAAGATCCTAATGTTTGTGGTTTTGCTTTTTTTTTCCATGACTTGTTTGATCGCTTATCAGTTATCATTAAAGAAATGAGTTTATAGCAAGCAGTCATAACAGCCTGGATGAAAACGTTTCTTTCATAGGTCAAGCAGACCTTTAAAACAGCAGACATTTTACAGGGCAGAGCTATAGCTGAGTAAAGCGTGAGAAGAAAGAAAATGGAAATTGAGAACGCTTCACCAAAAACAGAAAGCATCAAGACTTAAGATGGAGGGAAAGAAATCTGTGTCATGGAAGACTGGAGAGTGACTAGTCCAGGCATAACTGCATGCACTCACCCTTGGAACACCTCATACTTTTGTCATAGACAGTTAAGATTTGCCAGACACATTTTCAAAGACTTCTCATCTGCACAGCAACAGTCCTTAAAGCTCAAGGCAGTATGCAGGATTGTGCAAGAGGCAGATTTTTTCTTTTCTTTTCAAACAACGGAATGTCTGTAGGTATTACATCCATGACTGTTTATTTCAAAGTCCCACTCTTTGTAATTTCCGACTCTGCTTCACAGTTGTAGACAGAAGTCTTAGGTCTCTAGTTTAGGGTAAATTGTCTGCTTACAAGCCAGCACGGTGTTTACTCAATGTTTCACTGTGGTTATCGAGATATGCTGTTCGTGCCGGGACTCCCACAGGTACCATGCCATCGTCATGGGCGTGGCAATGCTGATGAGGCTTTGTTGTGAATATTGTGCTGACAGAGTGCAAGTTTTAATGTGGCTGTCAGAGGCTGTAATGCAATTTGTTAAATGTTTACCTTCCCCTGAATTTGGATAGCCGCAAACAAAAAACTTTTCTGCAGTATTTTATAGCGTGAGGAGAACCATGGGCGTTTCTCAATATGTGTTCTTCTATGGACTTGTGTCCTTGTGTCCTTGTGAAACGTCATGTTTGGTGGCCAAAGTACTGACCCAATACACAAGTTAGCATTTCGCCAAGAACAGTTAAAATCCCCGGATGTGATCTCGACACGCCCATTTAACCGAGGATACATCGAATGGTAACTTGTGTGAACTTGGCCGGCAGGTATCCCAGCATTCATTCGGGTGTAAAGCGCTTATGGTTTCCGGTACACATATTTTCACAATTTACGTCTATTATTAAATCAATAATTCATTTAAGATGTTTTAAGGCGAGAAATCAGCTGTGTAGATTTTGAATATAGCAGTTCAACGAAAATGATGGTGAATTAAAAAAGCCTTCGGAGTTTGAAACTCCGCAAACCCCGGCGGGCGAGCTTGCTACGCCAGCCGGGAATGACTCTCGCGAGCCGGTCAGTCAGTCAGCTCACAGACCCCTCTGGCTCCACGTCTAGACAGACCCCTCTGGCCCCACATTTAGACAGACCACTGCAGCAAAGCCAGGTCCACAATGTAAGATATTTTAAACAATTTTTTCGGCTGTCATATATTATCTGTCCTCCTCATCCTGGCTCTCCTCCCTCGCAGGATCTTCTGCCCTCGGTAACGTTACAGACTGCAGTGACTAACTTTACCCAGTCCATCTATAATTTAATGCCTATTTTACGTTTCTTTTCTGCTTCAATAAATTGAATCCCGAACAAAGTTACAAGGATTTTTTCCCCGCCGTTGTGTCGGTATTTATATAGTTATTGGCCCGTGATACTTAATAGCACTTCAATTGAAAACCTGGAAGACTAAACAACAAAACAACAAGGCGGTGTGAAGGGTGACCGTCCTTGCTTATATGAATACACACATCAAAGCTAACTATAAAGTGGCAAGCGCCCTCTTTGCTGGGGGGTGTGCGCAATAACAGGGAGAACGCTTCGTCTCAAAACTGTCAACAGCGTTTGTCTGCTTCTGAACTTGCGAGTTCTCTTCCAGGTACAGCTAGCAAGTACGGTCTCCCCAAGAACACAAGTCCGTTCTTTGCTTACTTGGTATTGGGAAATGCCCTAGAAATAAAGTCACAATGAAAAACTAACACTGTAGAAACATAGTAGTTTTTGCAAAGATTGAAACATTGCTAGTTAGCAGCCATATAACCTTGTTTTTTTTAAGTATGTTTTTCTCTAGAACCTGTGCCTTAGAAGCACTTGACTCCAACATGGAGTTGCAATATTTTTGTTTAAATTGAGAGCCTTGGTTCTCGTTCAAACAGACACACAGACTTGCTGCTCTTTATACATCCATGACACAGACAGAGAGCAGAGAGACTGAGACAGCGATGTAACCTGGTTGCTACATTTTTATTAAATCCTGCCTTCACACCCTGCGTATTGTTATTGGCTGGGGGGCTACACACATACTGGCCAAAGGGTGACGCCCAGAAACGTCCCCAACACAGCAAATTAAAAACAAAATAAAAACATGAAGGCAGAGAAAAGGGTCTGTGCATAAGTAACAATTGAGAGGGATTACTTTTGTTTTAGTTTATACATTGTTTTGTTGTTTGCAGGATTTTCCTGCATTGTATACCTGTTCCAGTAAGGGAAGCTGTTATTGATCCAAAGTATTGGGTTCTACAACATGTTTTCCTCCTCTTACTACTTTAGGTGAACCAATTCAGGCAGCTTTATGCGAAGGTGATCAACGACAAGCATGATGATGTTATGGCCAAGTTCGGAGCTATCCTGGCCCAGGGAATCCTCGATGCAGGTTAGTCTCTAAACAGATGTCCAAAAGACATAATTACATGTTTGAACAGGCTGGTAGTTGGAAATGTAATCGGTTAGCTGTAAAGAGACCAGCATGATGTCATCAGTAGTCAGTGGGTTTATCCATATCTGTTACTGAGCAGGAGATCAAACAGGTATGTGATCCCACCCGCCTCTGTGCCCTCAAGAGGATACAAAAGGACCTGAATTCTAAATTACACTGTGAAACAACTGAGCTGATCTAACTGTAATGTGGGTTTGTGGTTTTTTGTGTGTGTTGTAATTTAAGTTCCTAGTAACCCTTTTTGCTTGACCACCCATCTCTGGAACACATCATGCCATGGTGCTCAGCTCTGCTCTCAGCCATATTTTGTGTGTGTGTGTGTGTGTGTGTGTGTGTGTGTGTGTGTGTGTGTGTGTGTGTGTGTGGTGTGGTGTGTGTGTGGTGTGTGTGGTGTGTGTGTGTGTGTGTGTGTGTGTGTGTGTGTGTGTGTGTGTGTGTGTGTGTGTGTGTGTGTGTGTGTGTGTGTGTGTGTGTGTGTGTGGTTGTGTGTGTGGTCCGTCCCCAGAAAGCTGCACATCATCACATGGAGAGCTACACAATTGCATACACAGAGCACACACATATTCACATGTATACACAAACCCTCAATGCAGGCAGGAGCAGAAATCCATTTTCTAGCACTAACATAAAACCATATGTGCTTAGCCAGAAAGAAACCAGCTCTGTTTACACACTGCTGTCTAAATACACAATCAGGTGTTGCAACATACACAAAGTGAAGCCTATCCCAAGTATTTGCAGTGTTAACTTGAAAGGAGAAATGAAGTGTATGCGTTTTTGAGATGTTGAACGTTTTTCATTGGTCTTAAAATTGCCTCTTGATTAACTCTCATCTCTCCTGCAGCACAGTTTGATGGCTATTTTGTTTTGAGTTGATAAGCCATCTTGATGACGGACAATACCTTAATCATATATCATATCAGCCACATTAACCATGATAAACTCAGCAAACATGCCAAGATGACCCTGCGTGAGACCATCCAGACAAAACTCTGACCACCGGTTTCATTTTTCATACCACAGACACACTCCCCACTCTCCCTCCTGGTCTTAATGCCAAACTCCAGCTCTCAGTGCTTAACCTGTGTTTTTAGTACAATTCAGTTTGTATCTTACAGTTTAAACACATTCATGCAGGAAACACACCACTACTGTTTGAGTGTCAGACACGTTCAAGCTCATGCGGTGTGAATGTTTTAGTATTCTGGCTCTTCTAGGAGGTTTGGCAATTTTGAGGTGCAGGGATAATTGTATTTAATTTGACGGGCGGAAGCTCTTAGAGCTCAGTTTCATGATCACTGGTGATTACCCAGGAAATGTCAATCTCTTTTGCTTGTTCTCTCAACCCTACATGTTCAACCCCCATTTGTAGACTTTCTCTCACTAATTGATACAGTTCATTAATTAGCTTTAATTGGTTTCTCTCTCATTCATGTAACAAAACAGGCCCTAGCTTTCTGTTTTACTGGATTCAGTTGTTTCGTCTTTTTAAAGCAACAGCAAGCAGTTTGATTGTTGATACTGTCATGTAACACCTTTTGAGGAATCACTTCTATCCTTGTGCCTTCCTCAACAACTCCTTGGAATGAAAATTGGCCCACCAAACTAAGAGTTGGCAAAAACAGCGGTTGGAGGGGGCACCCGCCAGTCAAGTGCTCTCAACCTCTTCTCAATTTTTTAAGAGACTCTTAAGCACCAAGTTGTGGTGCAGCGAGCAGCCCTCGTGACTCATTCTGGCCAACGTTCAGTCTGTGGGACTGGAATGGTTTCAACACTGGTTCAGATGTCAAGAGAAGGCCACATTTTTTTTAAATCATCCGAGTGGCCTCAGAAAAGAGTGGGCTCAAAGCATAACAGCAGAAGATTTAACTGGTATTGTCTGGGCAGATAACATTTCTAGTTGGAAGGGCTACTCCCTAGTAGCTTACCCTTTTTTATAGGACCGTTTTTCTTTTCATCTCTATAGAAATGACAGTTTTATCTTGGTTGCCTCCCATCGTGTCTTCCTCCCACTCCCTTTGTCTTCCTTTCTGCAGTGCCTTCCTACCTTTGTCCCAGAAAGGCGCTCTGTCTCTTTGGTACTTCCCTTGACCCCTGTTCATCATTTTCTTCTTGGTCAGCTCCACAGACAAGCTGAAGTTGATTTAAATTTCTATTTGGTAGAGCACACAGTTTCACCATGAGTGGACACAGTGAGGATCGAACCCTTATCCTTAATATAATTGTTTTTTTGCTGCTGGAAAAGGCGTCTGTAATTTTTGGGAGAGCCAACACACCTCTGGTGATATTTTCTTGTGACACCTCTTGCAATTATTAATCTTCTGTGTAGCTCACATTTAAGGATAATAAATGTTGGAAAGTTGCAGGAAGCTCTGCACAATGCATTTTGGGGTTTTATTGGCTCGCCAGTTTGTCCCTGTAATGTAAATCTTTGCCAGATCAACAGATTAGACAGATTGAAGCCAAAAGACGACCTTCTCAGGGTGGTGACCATCCTGGTCTGTACCCTCATTAATCTCAAAAACATTTTAACAATTGCATTTTTTTTTTCTCAGTGCACAAAGAGTAGTTGACCTCCAAGTTTGCACCTTCTTTGTATTTGCTCACAGTAATGTATTTACGTCCAGATTATGTCAAGTGTCCCAGTTGCTAATCATCACAGATGGGCAATATATTGATATTGTATCAATATTGTGATATGAGACTCAATATCATCTCAGATTTTGAATATCATAATGTGGCATAGGTTTCGTCTTTTCCTGGTTTTAAAGGCCGCATTACAGTAAAGTTATGTCATTTTCTGAATTTACCAGACTGTTCTATTGTTTTCCTTTTCCCACTTAGTCATTAAATCCACATTACTGATAATTATTCATCAAAGATTTTGTGTAAATAATTTTTGAAAGCACCAATAGTCAACACTACAATATTGTTGCGCTATCAACATTGAGGTATTTGGCCAAAAATATTGTGATATTTGATTTTCTGCATATCACCCAGGCCTACTAATCGAGCATTCTCATAGCAGTTCAGTTTAGCTCTCATATGACCAAACAAAATTGAGACAACATGAAGCTATTATAAGATTGTCCTCTTTTTGTTTTTCTTTCTTTTAAAATAGTTTTAAACCATTATGTATTAGGGAGGCTTGCTTGAGGTTTGCCCAGCGTGCATGCTCCTTTTCAACCCCGTCCTGATTTTTTTTTTCTTCAACAAAACCTGCTATTTAAAATGATATCACAATCAGTTGGTACATCATTTGGCAGCACGTATGTTATTTTAAAAGAAATACTGGATGTGACAAATAGCAGTTACTACAATAAGTTTGACTTCTAATACATGTTGTCTCTGCATGTTCATGTAAAAAAAAATAGTTTTATTTATGTTTAAATTATATTTTCAAATTGTGTTCTACTGAGGAAGCATTAGATATATTATTGTCATATTAGAGATACTTTGTATAACATTTGTTTGTAATAGTGTCATCTGGTAAATGACCAATATCATGTAGATCTGTGCCATAATACTGAAACCCTCTTTTCCTCCTTTGCCCTCTGTTGTCCAGGTGGACGTAATGTGACCATCTCTCTGCAGTCCAGGACGGGTCACACTCACATGCCAACATTGGTCGGCCTTCTGGTCTTCACTCAGTTCTGGTTCTGGTTCCCCCTTTCCCACTTCCTGTCATTGGCCTTTACACCAACCGCTATAATTGGCCTCAACAAGGACCTCAAGGTACTCAAGTGGCTACACTTGCTGTGATTGGTGTGTCAGAAGGAATGTGTGTGTAGGATGTATTGTATGTGTAAGTTACCGTCGAACGGGACCTGTTTTTCAGCACTGGTTTAAAACAACTAATTGAAGAAAATAAAGGTTTCTTTCGGATCTTCAAAACATCAAGCAACATTGCAGAAATAACTGTAAATAGTTGGCATCCTACCAAAGTGGATTATTATTATTACCGGTATTATTAAGTGTGTGTGTGGGGGGGGACTGCTGAATTTGTATTTGGCTTTTTATTTGGCTTGAAAATATTTTGCTTCTTGCCTTGGTAACAACTGTCACCAGCAGTCAATCCATTACAAGGCCCTCCTGAATGTTGGCCTGTTCCTGCACACTGATGCCAAGGGATTGCTGTGACATATGGGTGTCTTAAACAGACATTAGATGGGCATTATGTCTTTATTGCTACCCGACTCAACCGCACCTGACACCAGGGACACTTGCGCACTTTTGTGGATTGTGCATCCCCAGCTTTACAAAGCACTGGAGAATATACTTGGTGTAAAGCCCCAAATAACACACCAGGGATAGAATGCAGAGCGTTCGGCACAACAGGGTTCAACAGACTTTTGCTGCACCCTGCCAAGGCTCGTCAGCACCTGTTTAACTACGCAGCACGAGTCTTCACAGACCTTGCCTCTAACCATTGGACAAAGAACATTGTCTTCATTTACAAGTTGTTTCGTTTTAGCAATGAACCTGTAGGTTAACTTAAAAGAAATTGTGTGGTGATAATAAATAAGAAGCCCCCCCCCCCCGGGCACATCTTGTGCTGCTCTGTTGGACTGTTGGGACTGTTTAGTCATTTTAGTTTCGGGAAGACTGTTATAATTTGAAGGCTCACACTAAACAGAAGGCACCTGGTGCTGCTCTGGCTGGAGATCTTCTTTTATGTTTGTCTAGGTAAATTTGACAGAGCGCTTTTTCATTTCTACATAAGGTTAAGACTGCAGCTAAAATGTGAAGAAGGGTGTTGTAGTAGTGCTTTTTCTTCTACTTTTGTCTAACCAGATACATGTAAATTTAACTTTAAACCTATCTAAGCCAAGCTATTTCCAGTGACAACACTAACCCTACATATCTAACCCAACCCTGTAGCACTTCCTTCTCAGTAAAAGTATTATGGAGTGTCATCTGCAGTACCAGCATCATAAAGGACAGTGAACACTGGCGCAGATAATACCAAACTGAATGAATGAGGAAGGAGTGTAAAACTGTTTTACTGTACTGCAGTCAGAACCGCATCATTTTTTGCCGTGTGCTTATCCTCAATTCACATTTCACTTGAGTTCACTATTCAGTCCGAAACTGTCTTCCTATACTAGAGTGCAGAAGTCCTGCCCCCTTTCCTTGCTAGCCTGTGTCCCCCTACCATCTGTAACTCTGTAGGTTTAATCATTGAGTCAAATCATCAGTTCTCCTATAAAACATGTTCCCGGAGTTTTCTGTTTACAGTATATCCGGAGATAAAGGGCTGTTTCCTACTGGACTCTTTTTAAAAAAACTTCTTTGTTTTAACTAAGAAATCTTCAAACGTTAAAAATGTTAGTGGAATAAATGATAGCTAGAAGAGGAGGTGGTACTTCAGCTCTTTTGTTTTCAACATTGAATAAAGCTGTTTTTAAGAAAAAGCTCTAGAGACAAGTTCATTGGTGGAACAACCACGCTGCTAGCATGGCTAAAAATCACCACACAGCAAAGTGTTACATGAGGAGATTTAGTTTGACTTTCTAAAAGGATGTTAGAGGTATTTTCCCTCTAAAGTGGATCTGACGGGTTGATGATGAGGTTATATAAAGTTGCTAAACATTATCTCTTTTGCTTCCCGTTCAGATGCCCAAGGTGCAGTATCGTTCTAACTGCAAGCCCTCCACCTTCGCCTACCCACCAGCTCTGGAGGTTCCCAAGGAGAAGGAGAAGGAGAAGGTGAGAACATAGGCGCCACAACAGATCTGTTTGTTTTGCTTTCCTTTTTCTAAAATTATTAGTTGGGGAAAGCTGACCTTGCTTTATATTGATTTGTGAATAATTTTGAACCCTCCCTGTCAGACTCATCATTTCCTTGCCCGTTATATTTATTATTTCAGAATCTCTGGCCTATTTTTCTCAGTTGTTTCATTTCACAATCCTAGATGCTCTTGGAGAATGTAATAAAAAGACCAAGCAGTGTTTATTTTGTGGTTGACTAGTTTTGTACATGTTTGTAGAATGTCTGAGTGTCGATAGTATTGTCTTACATTGTGGAAATGTCTCTCTCTCTCTCTCTCTCTCTGTCTCTTCTCTTCTCTTTCTGCATGGCAGGTATCCACTGCTGTTCTCTCCATCACAGCCAAAGCAAAGAAGAAGGAGAAGGAAAAGAAAGAAAAGGAGGAGGAGAAGATGGAAGTGGTGAGTAGAAATGCAGCCCTAAAAAACCTTGCCTCCCGCATTACTAATAATCTTGTTTATTTTCTTGTTTGCTTTCACACTTTCCATTTTAAAAGCAGTCCAAACTAATAGCAACATATCCACATTGGAAAGTTATTATTATTTTTGTTTATTTGACAAAAATTAATGAGTGGTTTGGAGGAGGGAGTTTTATCTACATAGGTAAATTTAGGGTAGATCTTTCTATTTTGTAGGTGGTCTCCTTCTATTAGACCTTTGCAATTTATTTTAAGTAAGGTTTTGAGGATGTATTATTTTGTTGGACTACCAGACTGCTTTAAAGGCAGCCATATAATCTGGTGTATACTCTGCAGTGCAACGACCATCAAGCCCAGTTGACCACATGGCATTGTTTCCTGGTAGTGGTGCTTTTAGTTTAAGCCTTACACACCATATATACCTTTTCCTGACTGCAAAACATTAGTACACACTTAACTGAATACCTCCTGGTTTGCTGATAAAATCACAAACATCCAGATACTTCATGGGGTATCTGAGGCAAATCCTGGTAACCAGTATACATTCTCTTTCACACTACACCCGTACAGCTACCTTTTTATTTCTTTTTTCAAAGTCGGTCTTAATCTTTACACTCACCCACACCCAGTGTTCACAGACCGACTCTGTCAGGCCGGAGCCAATATAACTTTCATTGGGATTTTCTCTGGGCGTTAGCAGCATGTTTGTTCGCTCTGCCACGCTACATCTCAGCTGTGGTGCTGAGAGATGAGCTTGGAAATGTCCAGCCTGCTCACATCTCTGGTTTTTGATTTTATTTGGCTTAACTTACTGAGAAGACTGTTGAAGGGAAGGTATCCACTCACTGGGGTCAGACAGTTCGGTATTATCTAGTTGTCATTTACTGGACAGTTTCATAGAGCTGACTTTGGTTTTGATTATTTGTTAACGCTTAACTAATCTATTTTCCCTCCACTGGTTTCAACACTAAATATATCAACACTAAAATATGTTGAGTAGAATGATTGAGATGGAAATGACAGGGCCAGTGAACAGGGTATTGATTACTACAGTATATGTTATGTATAATATGATACAATTAGTCAATTCATTAGGACTATTCAACAGTTATTTTGATAATCAAAGTATTGTTTAAGTCATATTTTAAATTAAAACAAATTTGAAGAAAATTGGAAGAAATTGTCATGGAAAGAATTGATGGGTATTTTTCAATATAATCTGACATACTATACACAATCACTTATTGAGAAAATAATCAACATATTAAGGATTGTTGCAGCCCTTAATTATTTTTATCATTTTAAATTGGGTAGCCATTTGAGTGTTAACATGTAATAGTAAAAGGCTGAGGAGAATACCATTCACATACAATCAGTGAGTGAAAAACAGACTTCTGCTGGTGATTTAAAAAAAACAAACAAGAAGAAACGGCCAAACAGGCAAATTTAATCAGTAAAGTAATTGCATTGGCATCTAAAGTTCACAACTGAAGCCTCCCATTACAAACTGACACAGAGGAGAGAAGACAGTCTCAGTGTTTCAGAACATCTGCAGGACAGGTCTGAAATCCACCTTTTCAAGTAGTTTCAGTTCAATTCATAGCTTTCACATCTATCTAAACAAACTGAACCAAAATGACAAATATATTAGTTGGTTCAAAGCGCACCAAACAGGTTGCTGTGTAAGCCCCCTATGTCTTCTGTCTCCTTTAGTCCTTCAATGTCTTGTTTATGGATCTCCAGTGTCTGCCTGATAGCCCAACAAATCCCTGGCCATCAAGGCCCCCAGAGATAGAGGGGAATTATAATTATTTCTTCAATTTTAAAATGCATCCAAAGCAAGAGCTAAAAATAAATATAAACTGTTAAACCCCGGAACCGGAAGAAGACCCAACCACAGATTTGACGTGGACAAGAACAGTACAAGAACATAGAGAAAAGTTATCACAGTAGTCCTGATGCAAAAATATACTGCTTCTCTGTCACAGGAGGTCCAGGAGGCGGAAAAGGAGAAGGAGAAGGAGAAGGAGAAGAAGGATGAAGAAAAGGAGAAAGAGAAGAAGAAAGAGGCAGAGCCAAACTTCCAGCTCCTGGAGAACCCGGCCAGAGCAATGCCGGCTCAGCTCAAAGTCCTCAACATGCCCGAAACCTGCCGCTACCAGCCCTTCAAACCGGTAACGTCTCTCTCTCTCTCTCTCTCTCTCTCTCTCTCTCTCTCTCTCTCTCTCTCTTCTCTCTCTCTCTCTCTCTCTCTCTCTCTCTCTCTCTCTCTCTCTCTCTCTCTCGTGTCCACATGTCCACATTTTTCAAGAGGCTTTTGCAAAAAGTCTTACCAAGAGTTCTTCAAAGGAGACAATAAAATGAACAAACCCCACCAGAGTTTACTTAGAAGCGGTTTGAAATCCACCTTTTGAATTGGTCTCCGTTCACTTCACAGCTTTCAAATCCATCTAAACAAACTGACACATTAGAGTTGTTTCAAACCGCACCACACGGGCTGGGTGTGTAAGCACCCTATGTCTATTAATATTATTAATATCTGGCTCCATTTTGTTGATATATTATATCAAGGGTTAGAGTGTACAGCGACAAGATATGTTTCCGCTTTCTTAAACCTGAACAATAAATGTCAGTTAATGTTTTAGTTCTTCTGCATCGAAGAGCAAAAGCTTCTCACAAGAATCACCATGTAACAATGACACGTGGCGATCATCGAGGCAGTACGCCACAGAAACTGCAGCCAGAATAGACCAAATTTGATTCAGCCCGTTGGTTCATTTTGGACTCTGTTGAACATCCCCAAGTCCAGAAACTCCGCTCTCTTCAGGCCTGTAAACCAGACAACTGCAGTCCTGCTGTAAATGTTGACAGTTTTCCGCAGTAAATGGCAGGACGATGTGAGGTCACCCAATGAGCACTTACCCTAGTCCTGTAAAGAGGATGTACTGTTTGATTTTGTGTCCAGCAAGCTTAGCTTTGAGTATTACATAGTAAGATGCTGGTTTCAAGTGCCCAAAGGGTGTCTTTAGTTTTATAAAACTGCTTTCCTTTTAAGGGTTTGTTTTTACATTCAAAGACAGGGTTAGGAAGTGAAGAGGTTTTACAGACTTATCTTGAAATCTGGTCAGTGTCAGGAGGATTTTTGAAACCCTATTATGTGGTTCAACCGATGTGACAATAAAGTTTCCTGTCTTTGATTCTATATCTAAACTGAATGCTTCCAAAAATAAATTGTAAATCAAATACCAGAACAGCTCAGTACACATAGTTGTGATCTATACTTTTGAATAATTTATAACTCTCCCAAATCCTGTTTTTTCCTCAGAATTTCTTGTTTGTCCACACTTGCGTACTTGATTGGTTGTACCATTATCTCACAAGTAAAATATTGTTCATGTGCATATATTTTGTATCATTGGAAGGCTGAGCGCCTTGGCTGGAATTTAAAATGAATTCCTGGTGGTGTGAACAAAGTAAGAGTACCGCATGGGGCCCAGACCTTCAGAGGGCCTGAAGGCTCCAGCTTCACCATGTGCTGTTTGTGGCAATTTGACTGATTCCAAATTAGTTTGGTAATAACGCATGCACCAGTAAAAGCACAATATAAACTGAAAGTATAGGGACCCCAAGTTTAAAGGTCCCATGACATGGTGCTCTCTGGGTGGTTTTATATAGGCCTTAGTGGTCCCCTAATACCATATCTGAAGTCTCTTGTAGGGAGACTTATAATGGCCAAAATGATAATCAAGATTATTTTGATCAATATTGAAATCATGATTAATCGTCACGATTATTTGTTGATTTTAAACAAAACAAATTTTATAGTCACATAGGCAATTTATAACTGCTTTCACATCCATATTGTGCTACATTCCTCTTAT
>NC_045741.1:18590204-18590519 GCF_008692095.1 Etheostoma spectabile | reverse complement strand
TATGTTGTACATACATACAGCTGCAACACATGTAAATGAAAATGATCAGAAGTAAATAGCCTAGTCTAGCCTAGTTTCTCCATGTTGCTGGGGAGCTGTGTGTGAGTGAATGAGGGTGGGGCTGCCCGGAGAGTAGGAGGAGAGATCCAAACACAGGCACGGCTTTACAGAAGAAATGGGTCTTGTAACGCAAAATTAAAACATATCGATATAAACAACATTGCTTCGTTTGTGGAGAGGCGGAGGATGCGAGGACATTAGATGCACCGGTGCGACCTAGACAAAAAATGTTAGTCGCACCCTAGAGCCCTGTGA
>NC_045741.1:18589799-18590194 GCF_008692095.1 Etheostoma spectabile | reverse complement strand
ACTAACTAGCACTTGTCACTGCTGTTGTCTGAAAAACAACACAGAGGGGACTAAGTGTTGCGTTTTGCTAGTAAACTGGTAAACCTTGTGACCAACGTATGACCGACTGCTATCTGTATCTATTTTCCTCCTGTTACTCTGTCCTCTGTGACTGTCTACATCTAGAAACTAAGCTGCACAGTGCAAGAAACAACTCTGACTGGCACATGATCAGACAGTGGTTTACGGAGCGGTAGATTGACTTTGCATAAAAACCTGTAGTGTTTTATTAACGGAATGACTCATTTAAAATATCGCTGGATCACACAAATTTAATTGTGGGAAGCCAAAATCGTGATTTAAAAGTGATTTAATGTGAAGGCTGGGGATGTGGCCTTGACCAACTGCCACTTTGC
>NC_045741.1:18589682-18589789 GCF_008692095.1 Etheostoma spectabile | reverse complement strand
GCCATGATGTCTCTCTCTCATGGGTGAGCCAAATTCTATGGGCGGGCAAGGCAGAGAAAAGGGTTGCCCCTTATGACCTCATAAGGAGCAAGATTCCAGATCGGCCC
>NC_045741.1:18528677-18589672 GCF_008692095.1 Etheostoma spectabile | reverse complement strand
GCTTTCATTTTCTCAAAGGCAGAGCAGGATACTCAGGGCTCGGTTTACTCCTATCACCATTTCTAGCCACTGGGGGACCGTAGGCAGGCTGGGGGAACGCATAGTAATGTTGAAAATCCTCAAAGTTAAATTTTCATGCTATGAGACCTTTTTAAAGACCAGTGCGGTCACCCAATGACTAGTTATTTTGTTTATTTCATATACACGCTTTAAAGTTATGCTTAATCAGGTTACCAACAGCACACACAATGCACAGAAAGTGGCAGCAATAGCAGGTTTAAATAATTCTAATTTTGAAAAAAATATATTTTGCCCTGAGTCTCCTAGTGTATTTATCTGGCCCTGGGAATTAAAAAAATAAATACAAAGAGATTGGTGGTTCCAGCAGGATTAGAGTTCTTACAGAGGAAATTATGGTTATGACCAATTTCTCGCTCCTTTTTTTTTTTTTTTTTTTTTTTTTGTGTGTGTGCAGCATTAGCTGCTTTCTGCTCTGTCGTTGGAGTTAAACCAGACTGTAGCACTCTTAACTGCTGAGTTCAGTTTCCTTCCAGCTGTTGCATAAGCATCAAATTTCCTTATTCACAGTGAAGAGTGAGATGTACTAAACACAGTGTACTTTGAGCAGGGAAACTTTAAACATCAATATTGATTGTATAGTGTGGCACTCAATCCATTTGCCAAATTCTGTTGGTTGACTTTTCCTGTCTGTCACCAGCTCCACACGGGTGGGATCATCATCATGAAGGACACCAGTGAGGAGGAGGAGGAGCTGGTTGAGCCTGTCTCAGCTCACGGCCCCAAAATAGAGGAGGAAGAGCAGGAGCCAGAGCCACCTGAGCCGTTCGAGTACATTGACGAGTAGAAATGCTCTCACAGCAAAGGTATGCATTTCTTGTTATTCATTCATAACTAAAGCAAAGTGTCTGCTGATATTCAACACTCGGGTCTCGTTTCCCCATATGCTGTTACGGCGCTTACCCACTGACCAATCAGGTTTTCACGTCACCTTCTCCTCAGCTCGCTTGGAACCTTGACGGAGGTGATACTAAAAGAATTACCTGTTAGCTATTACCAGGTACTTTCTTTCATAATTTAAAACCCAAAAAGGCATGTAATGGATAAACGCTTTCTTAGACTTTCTGTCCCACCGGCTACTCCAGTGTGTCTGCAGAGTCTTTTTAAAAGTCCTGGATCGTGGCTGCCTGCAGTGTGAAAGTAAAGATACAATACTGTGTTGCTGATCTTCAGACACCTCCTATGGCTTTAACACACATAGCAGTCGGGCCGTTTTTAAATGGAAATAACATCATGCGATAACACACAATGTAGGTCTGTGCTGTGGTTTCCTAGTCTAACCCGGTTTAACCCGTCACTGACGGAGGAATGTAAACACCACTGCCATCTCTAAACACCAGCTCAGAGGGCAAACCTTCTCACTGTACTTGCCAATGAAGCTGGATGCTTAATATAATGATTCCTGGCTGCTTTTTGTGTTTGTGTTGGATCGGCAGCAGCCCGCCTCTCCTGTAGGAGCTCGCTGTTGCGTGTGATGAGACTGATGAGGTGTCAATGACCAAATTAGGGCCGCTGTGCGTACTATGTCATCTCTTAATGAGGTCCAAGTGCTGTGTGACAGAGTAAACACTGCAGGATTGTGTGTTTGCCAGAACAGCACAGCAACCAAGTGTTTCGAGTGACCCAGTCGTTTGATTCCCAGAGAAGAAATGTGTTCAGTCACGGTGCATTTGATCAGATCTGTTTTACTGACTGTATGCTTTCTGGTATGTAAGCCCCTGAATAGTCATGCTCCAGCCATGCAGGTATTTACACTCAATGTACCTGATAAGAGCTCTTGTCAGGACTTGTTTTGGTGTGTGGAGACTCTCCTGTAGATACATGAAAGGCCCAATACTATGCTGATGTGTCGTTCACTTCAACATCTCAAACAACTTGAATGCATGTGGATGTTGACCGCTGGGGCAGAAATGGTGCTGTCCTTCAATCACAGTTTGCTGCTTTTTCAATGTTTTTTGAACAATGATAGAATATGATGAACTATAGCCAATGTTATAGCAGGAAAAACATTTGCACTTAATTACATTTATAATGGCTGACAATAATTTGATGCCATTTAGTTTTGCCAGTTCCAGGGCCCTGGCATTGTGAGTGTACTCGGTTCAACCTGAGCTTTTCCTGTTATATCCAGTGACCGGTGCAACATCATCCTAAGTTTTAATGTCTTAAATTTGCCCTGACTGTGTAGCATGTACATAAGGTACAAGTAAGGTACACAAACCTTTTTTATGTTTTTATTTTTCTATTTTTTTTGTGATGACATCTAATGAGCTCTGGCTCAGCATATTACTGTATTATATTTAATTATTTAGTTTTGTAACTTTAAGAAAGGAATGCAGCTCAGCTTACTGTATCGTGTGTGTGTGCGTGTGCGTGCGTGTGTGTGTGTAATTTAAACAAAAAAAAAACACAAAGACACTCAATGAACATCCATTAAAATAAAGATTCCTTGCATTTTCATTAGATGAATAAGTAGACCAGATACTGTTATTGCTGTCCACCGTTTTCAAACTTGATCAACAATCCAATCAACCCAGCAGTATAACAGTTCTTCTATGCAGTGGTAGCTAATCAGCATTCAAATGCTTTCACTGTGTTTTGTAACCTACACGCAGCACCTGGAAACTGATCTTATGCTACTTTCGTGTCATTTCATAATCAACTGTCCGGTTTGTAAGAAGCATCAAGTTGTAATTTTTCATTTTTCTCAAAAGCTCCAATATCTCAGACTTTATAATGCAAAAGTGTCTGAACACCAAACAAACATGAATTCCTCGTGAACCAAAGTCCATCATTCAGATTACCCAAATGAAATGTAACAGTGCTTTGTTGTCAGTGCACCTAACACCCCGGCTTTGAGTTGTCCAATGCTGTGAACTTGTGTTGGTTGTTAACATGGAACCCTTTTCCATCTCTATCATCCTCCTTCATGACATGAATGTGGCATATTAGTTTTTGACGTTTGGATTATTAAAGTTAAGTTAATCATATCTAATCAGTGTGTTTTTACTCTCCTCAGGCATCAGAAGAAGTGAGGTCTCAGCGTGTTGGTCCAGCGTGTCCCCTTTGTGCATCCATTTACTCATCCACCTCCCTGCTTCCCTTATTCTTTTACACGTTTCTTTCCTGTGCTGCCTTCTCATTTGCCAGACAGGGAATGTTTTACATCTTCTAAATGTATAATTTTCTGTCCGTACAATAAAAAATGATACATATTGGAGGCTGGAGATTTTGTGTGTTTTGTGTGTGTTTATTTGAGTGGATATTTTACCAGGTGTGCATTGAGGGATTTTTTTCTAATCCCATACATTTAGACTGGTTTACATTTTCAGCACTCAGCACCAGCTGCTTCATACCGCCCAGCACTCAGTCTCTGTAGTATCTCATTAAGTCCTATTATATATAAACTCATATATATATATACTCACATAAAAGCCATAGTAAGGTAGGTCAAAACAAATCATAGTATAGTATGCCATGAAAACATTTTAAGAGGCAGTGTAGTATGTATTAAAATGTCATAGTGTGATAGTATGTTGTAGAAGTTTCATTAAAAGTCAGTATAGAATGTTGAAAAATGTAAGTATAAAAGAGGCAGTTTAGTATGTCAAAAAAATTCATCCTCATATTAGTATGTCATAAAATATAAAAGTTCATAATGTAGTAGGCCATGAAGAAGTAGTATAGTATGTCAAAACATTTCAAGTCATAGTATATTATGTCACCAAAAGTATCATAAAAATCACATAAAAACAGTTTAAAATGCTATATCAAAAATTCATTAAAAAAAAGTCATGGTATAGTAAGCCATAAAAAAGTCAAAACAAAGTCATAGTATGTCACAAAAATGACTTAACAAAACATAGTGTCATAAAAATATTTGATTAAAACAATTTCATAAAAAGTCATAGTTTAGTATCTCAGAAACATTTCATTAAAAAGTCATAGTATGTCATAAAAAAGTCATAGTATAGCAAGTCGCAAATTTCATAAAAAAAAGCAATTGTATAGTATGTCATAAAAAAAAAGTTGCAGTTTAGTCATGTCAAACATTTCATTAAAAAAGTCGAAGTCTATGTAATGTTTTAATATACTAAAGTCATGGTACAGTATGTCACAAAAATGTCATAACAAGAAGTCATAGAATGTCATAGAAAATCATTAAAGAGCAAGTTTTGTATGTTGTAAAAAGTTTATATAAAAGTCATACTATAGTATGTCATAAAAATCCTATTAAAAACTTGTCATTTATTATTTCATAAAGTCATAGTATGCCATAAAAAAGCATAAAAGAGGCAGTTACGTATGTCAAACATTTTGATAGTCATATTTTAGTATGTCACAAACAGCTCAAAGCAAAAAGTCACTATTCTGTCACAAAAATTTCATAAGTCATAGTATAGTATGTAATAAGGTCATAGTATAATATTTCATAACAAATTCATAAAAAACTCATAATATAGTATGCCATAAAGGATTGTAAAAGAGGCAGTTAAATATCTCAAACATTCCATAAAATGAGTCAAAAAAAATCAAAAACATCAGTCAATCAAAAAATGTATGCCATCCAAATTTCATAAAAAAGTCATAGTATAGTGTGTCATGAAAATGTCATAACAAAAAGTCATAATACATTATGCCATGTCATAACATTTCATAGTATATTATGTCATAAAAATCCTCAAAAGAGTCATAGTTTAGTATGTTGTAAAAATTTCATAAAAAAGTCATTGTATAGTATGGCGTAAACATTTTATAAAAAAGTCATAGTATAGTATCTAAATATATAGTATGCTATTAAAAACTCAGAAATATTAACTCGTCATAAAAACATTAAAAAGCCATAGTTTAGTATGTCGTAAAAATTTGATTAAATCGCAAAAATGTCTTAACAAAAAGTCAATATATGTTTCAAGAATTTCATTCAAGTCATAGTATAGTATGTCAAAGATTTCATAAAAAGTCATAATTTAGTGTGTCATGAAATCATATAAAAGGCATAGGACAGTATGTCATAAAAATCCTCAAAAGAGTCATAGTTTAGTATGTCGTAAAAATTTCATAAAAAAGTCAAAGGATAGTAAGTCACAAAAAAATCATAAAAAAGTCTTATATTATTATATATATTATATTGTATGTCATAAAAAATGATAAAGAACTAATAGCATAGTAGTTCATAAAAAAATCATCCACTGGAATATCTAATTTTAGCAAACAGCATTGATGAGAAAATGTAATTCCCACAACACTTGTGCGGCGCCACTAAGCCACGCAATCTGCAAGTTGTCATTCCCAACCATGTAGGTTTTTGAAATGTATGTTACATGAATGTGTTGTTATTATATGTAAATGGATTGGGGATCATTCAAACTTAATAGAAACTAGAGCGAGAATATCAGTTTGAGTTTTACACATCCAAAATTCCATTGTACTATCAGTAACAACCATCCACCTTGTACATGTCCAAATTCTGCAGCAGCCTTTTTTTTCCGTGTGGTTTTTGCCCTTCAACCCGAGATCAAGTTTATCATCTTCAAGTGGCCAGTTTCCCCAACCTAAGTGTGATTATATTTGGTAAATGAATCTCCGTGTGGAAGAGTGGTTTGGGAGGCGTTTAGGAAATGATAACACAGGCAGTTGTTTTCTGCATGAAATGTATTGGAATGCCGCTCGTTTGATTTTTAATGCGTAAGACTGGTGGAAAAATGTCTTTGCTGTGAAGTAAGTGGTCAGTGAAGCAGCGTGTGTACATTATGGCCAGACATTTAGTCTAATCAACTCCTCCCTTCACATTCCCAGATACTTGGTCACGGAGGACTGTTGAACAACTTTATCGACTTCTCAGACGCTCCAAATCTTTCATCCGATCGGTTGTGTAGAACTGGGTTGCAGACACACACACACACACACACACACACACACAAAGAGGTACACACTCATGCCAGGTCCATCTGACTTTGACCTTAACGACCACATCCATCATTGTTATCACTCAGCATGTGATCCTGTGAGATGGAGGAAGAAGCATCTGCTGTTTTAATGAAGCAGAACTCCAAGTCCAATTGGACACATTCAAATATAGAGACTGTTGAGTCCACAGCTGAGGGACGAACTATTCTATTATGGGATCACATTCCTGGAGATGGTGTAACACCATGTAGCCTCCGCAGGAGGGAATGTTAAGTCACTTTGCAACTCAAACACCCAACTGTTGGGTCTCTGTAAACTACAGAGTGTGGTCTAGACCTACTCTGTCTGTAAGAAAAGTGTCCTGAATGTTGTGTTCTGATTTGACACTGTAAATTGAAATAAAGCGTGCTTGGGATGTAGATGTAGTTTGCGTGTCTGCATCTGTTCTTAGCCACATCTCATACCTCAGACATACACTCACATTTCTGTGATGGAGTGGACGTCATCCTCCTACCTGTGTTTGAATTGTAAACTAACACACAATTAGAATCAGTTATTCACCAAACAACCTTTCGAAGCTCTGGTTTTCAGTCGTTTTCACACTTTCTCGTTTTTAACAACAAAGCATAGTTTTGCAGCTTTGTTCCGTGTGGTACTACTGCATTTTACATGGTGCTCCTGGATGTTTTGGTGCCATAGGCAAACTCCTTCTGAGCCCTTTTTACATCATGCCTATTCATGACAACGTAATCGATCCAGCAATTTGACAGCACAAATGGAAATATCTTGACAATTATTGGCCTTTGTAGGAATCAAACCTGTGACCTTTTGCTTACAAATCCATGACTCTTACCTCTGAGCTTAGACTTGTGCTTTTTTAGGAAGTGTGGAAGATTGCAGCTCCAAATTCCCTAAAGAATACAACTATGAAGCACCATAGAAGGCAAAAAGGATCCCTTGGCTGCATGGAGGCAGGCAGGCAGCCAACCAGCAGCGACTTATGTCTGTCAGTAAACCGACAAACCAAACATCAAGAAATGGAGGAGGAAGAGGAGACGATTTTGTGTGAGCAGACGGAACATGTAGTCACCGTCTGTGGATGCAGTGGTGGTGACTGTGTTGATGAAAGGATGGAGGGTTTAGCGGCGCTGCTAAAGCAACAAGCGGACCCACCAGAGAGCTCCATGGTCAGGTCAGTGAGTGTGTGGCCTGCGCACAGGGTCGAGGTCTCAGAGAGTTTTTGGCTGGACTCAAGGACCAGCGAGTGATGCGCCGGTGGTCCATGATGGACCTCTGGATTGAGCAGAGTGTTCTGTCTCCTCTGAATGGAGGTCCACGCTGAACAAACTCAGGATGTTGTGGTTGTTGGCCTCAGCTCAGAGGTTTCCTTCTATCTCTGACGGTGAAAAGATAATGACCTCCTGCAGAAGACTTTGTAGCAGCATGGAGTTAATATAAACAGTTCCATTATGCTTACGTACTCTTTTACTGCCAGAGTTCCTATACCACAGATTCATATTTTGTGAACTCTCACACTGCCTCATCCGTGTCCAAAAAAGATGGAAATGAGCTGATGGAGTTGAAAATAAGATTTACTGTCCTGAAGGAAATTTGTCTTGGGCTCATACAGTATCTGCTGTTTAGAAAGTACAAAATAACATATAGTCGTGCATACATACAGTAAATACATAGACTGTTACTAGTTCACATGCATGCACGCACACACACACACAGTATATGCACAGGCTGCAAACCCTACCCTTCCTCGGTGACTAACGTTCACTGTGTTGACGTTCACTAGATAGGGCAACTGATGTCAAAACAGGCTGAATAGTTAGATAAGGCTCTGAGTCGGTGCTGGCATCCGTCAGCAGCAGCTGGGCAGGACAAGTAGCAGGACAAGTGGAAGGTCTAAGCACTGCATTCAATCCCCGAACAACACTTTACTGATTAATGACCTTCTTGAAGCCTCTGACCTCGCCTGAATTCCACAGCTGATGAGAGTTGCACGGACTCTACTCTGTTGGCTGCAGGCGACATGGACTCGAGGAACTATCCTGAGACTCAAAGTTCAAAGATGGGACGCCCTTCTCTTCCCCCAGCAACAGCAAATACTGTGTAGAGAGGAAACCATGCAATAATGTCAGAGAAACTGGCGTACCAGTAAAACAAACTGGTATGTAGAGTTAAGATTAAAAAACAAAAAAACAAAAAACATTACTAAAAAATAAAGAGACTTGAGATTGCTGCCTTTTTTGAGCAACAGCATCAATTAGTCAAATGATTTTTTTGCAAGTAAAAATGCTAAACATGCCACCCATCTTTGGGCTCTCCATCAGACAAAATAAGCAATTTGCATAATTATGTCAACCCAGGTTTTGTGAAATTGTAATGGGCCATGATTAATCACTGGGGCTTATACAGTTAGTGCCTTGCTTAAGTGTGCCGCAACAGTAAATGTTTAGGGAAGAGAGGGTTGGTAAGTTACTCTTCTCTCACTCTCATGTTCCTAGTTGATGTGGGAATTTGAACCTGCAGCTGTCTGCTTACAAGCCCGGTTGACCTTTCCACTCCTACTGTCTGAATACTTTTAGGTTAAAGGATAAGGCTGTTATAATTCCATATTTTTCATTTCAAATAAATCATCTAAAATGACCAAAACAAACAATATTTTTGTCCATCGCTTGACACTTTTGGACTGTTTAGACTGTAGGTTTTTCTCAGCCACAAGCCCTTTGTTTCCCTAAAAAAAATCTTTATTTAAAAAAACAAGAAAAACAGAGCAAAAAAAAAAAAAAAAAGGGAAAGCTCAATAACTTGTATAATTTTTAGCAAACACTGAGCTGACAAAGGAGCACCTTACTTTTGAAGTAGAATTACCTGAATCAACTTTATCAATTTATTTTGTTAAAGGAGCATTCCGGTCAATTTCAATCTGTAGCTCTGTTGTTTGTAAATGTGGAGTGCTGTTAGTAGCAAGAAAAATGAGTTATCCTCCTGCTAGCGTTAGCACCCAACAGACTTAAACAGGGCACGTTTTAAACGTGTTTTTACCCATGTGCAGTTGTTCCGTCCAAGTGAACAGAGAGAATTCGACTGCAGTAGATGTGACAGAAAAGCATAAAAGTTGTGTTAATTCAGTCAGTGCACACACCTCTGTTTATTTCCTGTTTTCCAAACTAGTTGATGCGATTTGCCTTTCTGTCCCATCTACTGTAGTAAAATTCGCTGTGTTCACTCGGAAGGAATAAATGCATATGGGTAGGCACGTTTAACAACGTTTTGAACATGTTTAGAGGCTAAAAACACGTTTAAAACTTGCCCTGTTTAAGCCTGTTGGGTGCTAACTCTGGCAGGAGGATAACTCGGTGTAGATAGCACCGATTGTTTTCATTTTTCTTGCTACTGACTTTAACTTGACTGAATGCATTTGTTCCCTTTTCATTCAAACATGTAGAATCAATTCATTGTTAGTTTTGGTCTTTAAAGGGAGTTTGTTAACAGTAAGATAAATCTACAATATCACCACACTGTTGGTATTTCTTCCTCATGTGCCTGAGTCTGGGAAATATATGCAGCATTTATGTGACCTTTGGGTTCCCACTTTCCAAATAGTCTTTGGATTGGAGGAGCACTGGCTGAATGCTCCCTCAGTCTGAGAGGAGGTTTCCATCCTCTGTGTCAGAACAGCTGGACACCAGACCTCCCCAGCTGGGGAGACCTGCTGGAAATGGTGACGCCTGAGAGCTCACCATTCTGTGAGCACTGCTCTCTGGGGAGGCTTCACTCAGAAATGGAAGAATGAAAAAACTTTGGAGGCAGGCAGGATCTGCTACAGACCAAACTAAACAGGCACTAGTTCTGCAGAACGAAGCGTAGATCTGCAGCCCGGTGAAGGTGGTGCATGGTACAACGCGTTGCTGCACGTTGTCTAACACATTGGCCGCAACCACCTTTTTCCTTTCCTTGTCAGTGAGAGTGTTGTGGAGGATCCTGTGGAATGAAAGTGTGCTCATAACACTGTGCCTATTCATACCGTCAGTCCATTCATCAGCATTTAGAGAATACAAGCTGAACTGTTTGGATTCCCAGCACGAGGCCGCTCCAAAATGTGAAACCTGAACCTTTCTGTTCAGTGTGAACACGATGGAGTAAATATTAGCAATTATGGCTTAAACAGAGCAGTGTTTCTGCCTGGATGAAGGCTTTTTCTTTTATGTAATCTTTTCTCAAAGACAGAGGTGAAGCTTGAACCGATGAAGTTCTGAGCCATGTCTTTCAAATAACTAACCGTGGACAGTGTTAAGTTAAGACTGGAAAAGCGCTATATAAATACAGCACATCTACATTTACATTTACAGAGGTGGAAAGCAAATGTCCTCAAATCTACTGCTACTTTGATCTACTTTATACTTCTACTCCACTACGTTTCATAGGCAAATATACATATGCATACTTTTTTACTCTACATTTATTTGACAGCCAGAGTTCAAAGCAGCACTCTTACTTTTTACATTGCTACATCAACTTAAATAAACCACTGTTGTCTTTTGCAGGGCTACAGTTATTGCCAACAAAATTGAGACTCAGATTTGTAATCTATGACTCTTTAACACTTTAAATTATCTAATTGAATGACAAAGTCAGAACCAAAAACATCTACAGTGCCCAAACGTTTAGAATCACGTTATTTTGATGTTTTTCTTATTTACTTCAATTGTGGCTAGTACAGTACACTTCAGATATACACAATATTAATATACATGTATTGTTCAAACGTGAAATAGTTTTTGCCCAAAAACAAGAAGAATGAAATGATGACAGGAGAGAGGAGAGAGGAGACTGTTGTAACCATTTTCCCACAAATACCATTCTAATTTGAGTTAGAAAACCATTGGGCTGTAAATAGTTTTGGTTTTCTTTGAGCCCTCTGCAGTCTCCTCAGTGGTTAGATTGAATATGTTTATAGTATATTCAGCTGATCCAGCTCCAACAGTGCTAACCCTGGGCTAACCTTATTGTGAAGTTTGAAGAATAACTCGGCTAATAACTGAAGCAACAGCCTGTTAAGTCTAGCTTATCCTTATTATAGGCTGACTCGTTGTGCAGTTGACAATGAAACAGGAACTCTTCTGTTTAAATCTGCACTCGTTTAGATGCTACGCCTCCAGTTTCCAATGATGGTGATGTCTTCTCTTCTCATTCAAATGTTGCTTAGAGGTTTCTTTGACTCTTTCTGCCCTGTCTGGTTTAACCCTTGTACAGTGTATTGTTATCCATGTACAAATCATTACTTTTGTTTGCAAACCCCTCATAAATAAATGAAATTTGTAAAGAGTTCTTTCTACATCCTAAGAACATAAAAGACAATTTAAAAATATAGAGCCGTCCCCTCAGCCATCAAGCTTTTGTGGCAGAGATTCAACTTTTTAACGGTAATGTTCTTTATTTTATTTAGTCAAACATTGACAGAAATTATTTCACAGTTCATGGTCTTAAAAATAGTTCACATCTATCCAATTTGCTATAATTCATCACCGTCGTTACTCCTTATCATGGTCAAACAGCAGCGATCAGGCAGAACAAAGAATCTTCCCCCAATCAGGTCTGCACATAAATCATGCAAAAATATCTTCGAGTCAGCAAGTTAGTCAAGTAAACAGTGACTTTACTTGGAGTAACTATTAACATTTCCCAGAAACTATATAGTGTCAGTTAATGAAGTGAAGCAAAAAATATTTAGACTTGGTTTTTACATTGGAAGTAAGTAAAATGAGCTCATCCGGCTGGCTTTTTTTGATTTTTTGATTTGACTTCAGTCACCATTGGACTCTGTGACTTGTTAACATGAATACGTTCTGCAGTTTGGTCCCTGGCAGCCAGAGTGGCATTGATGGGGCTTGGCCCTCTCAGCGTTTGTTCACATGGTGTTTTTATGAAGGGAAACGTCTCCAGCAGCGGCCCTTCATTTCTCCACAGGCAAGCAGACCGCAGAATTCCTGGAAAAGGCCTGGTGGCCGATTCACAAAGCCTATGAGCCAAGCACAGACGGGCATCAGATGCCCTTTGAACGCAGATATTTAAACGGGCACTTATAGATGGTATCGCGTGGAGACTCTGTAGCAGAAATGCATTGTGCTTTAAGAAGTACCTAATTTTACTTGATAATTATTTTTCTAACATACCATAATGCATTTAGCTTTTTATGTTTAAAGTTTTTATTTATTTGTTTACTAACAAAACTGACAGATACCAATGTCAGCCTTAATAATCCAGTATATTTAAGACTACAATTCCTACACCAAGTGTCTGATATTACTATTAGATGCAAGTTTCAAAATGGCCACCGTGGGAATGAAAGTGAAAGTCTGTTGCCTATGACCCTGCAACCATTGCCCGTAAACCCACAGCTGTACTGCATATTCTTAGTGTCACGTCACAGCTCACACACATTTTGTGATATGTGATGCGAGAAGAAGAAGACCACACTGACCCTCTCCTCCATGTTTCAGAAGGATGTTCTGTAGGTTTAACGTGAGCGTGTCCAGTAGTACTCAGATGAATTATGATCGTGCTATCATTGTTGAAAAAGCGATGTGTTTTCAGCAACATTAGTTCGAAGCAGACTAAACACACACGTTGGCCGGCTGTACACACACACAGACGACTATAAGTCATTTGAAGTGGTGGGCACTACTGGCCCGCATGCCTCTCATTTAAAGAGCAGCAGAAATAAACACGCTGTAATTATTAAAGGTGGAATGGGACTGGGTAATATATCCACAGATGTGTATCCAGATTGGCACGGGGAGAATTCCATGACCTCACCAGTGTACATTCATGAATATAACCTCTTTGTTTAAAATAATAATTTCCATCTCAGTTAAGGGTTTAACTTTGCCTGAGCTGAGTGTAACATGTAGGTTTGACTTGTAGGTTTAGTTTACAAGTGACTTAACAGGTGGAGCAATAAAAAAAATGATAAACGGCTAAAAACTACAAACACACAGAGCAGAGACTCATCCGTAAAATACAATATGGTAGGATTTACAATATGTCAGGCTTTAAACTAAAGTGAATAAATTAAGCAAACTCAGACTTACACGAAGTTGCCTTTCAGAATCCTGAGCTGCATTTTCAGGCTGTACAGGTCAAGATTTGTTTGTCTCCAAACATGAAAGACTGAAAGCAGCCCTCCCCCTGCTGGACAGATTCTAATGCTGTTTTCTAAAAACCCAGTAAAGGACGTACTCGAAGAAGTAGTCGCAAACGAGGAAAACACAAAGTGATGAAGTCAAAACATCAAAATAAAAACATCATTAACAAGATTAATTTCTAAACAGTGACATGTGAGTTTCTTTACTTGTAACACGGGTCAGGGAAGAAGACACTATACCATGTGACCCCCAAATATTCAGTGAAAGGCCTCTACAGTGTGGACCATTAGGCTTTCTACTCTAAACCACATACAAGCATGTATGCTAGTATTAGGTGTGTACGATTCAGAAAAAATAAAAATAAATATATATATATATATTCATATTATTCATGTGGATTTGTTTGTTATTTTAACATCCTGTTATGAGGTATGTGTATGTTGTCTGTAAGCTACTGGGACCTTGAATTTCCCCATGGGCATCAATAAAGTATCTATCTATCTATCTATCTATCTATCTATCTATCTATCTATCTATCTATCTATCAATCAATCATGTGTAGACATATAATGAATAATAAAATAAATAGATTTTTGGTATTCTATGAAACGATTTTGAATTGGTAGAGCTTAAATTGCAAATTTCAGCACACCCCTAACTAGTATAAATATATAACATTTTCTGCCTGTGGGATACTGTACTGATGTTCATCTGCAAATGTAACTCTTGTTTCAGTCCTTATTGACACGTTTATGACAAATACGTGCAACCAAAATCCAGTGTTGGAAAAATCTTTAAGATCTCGATTTTTGGTGTTTGTGTCTGCATTAAAATTTAGACTTTGACTCACACTCTCATTCAGCATGATGTACAAAGACACAAAATAGCTGAAATTACACATTATGAGCAAGAAATGCAGATAAGTGGAAGTGACAGCGCCTCAGTCGAAAACAAGTATTTTTAGACCCTCTCCTTTGTATTGAATACAATGAAATCAGTCTAAAGTTTATAAAAAGCAAAACATAATGGGACAATTTTGTAATAATGTTAGTAGACCAAGTGCACAATGATGAATTACTTCTTTGCCTTGCTCTTGATTAAGAGGAAATGCTCTACTTTTGAGAGGAGACTTGGGACTCCTTTGAGGGCTTTTTGAAAGACGGAGAAAATTTTAGAAACCTAATTATCTTGTGCGCTTGTACTGACACAATTCATTTTCTTCATTTTTTCTAGCGTATAAGTTGATAATGCACTTACAGAAACTAAAATGTATGTGTGACTGCATGGACATACTTTAGGTTTTTAAATAGGTATTTGAAAACAAATTAATGACAAAGGACTGAAAAAAGAAATCAGTCCAGGAGAGCAGTAAAACAACTTTTTTTTTTTCACACGAGCAACTTAAACGAAACAATGTAAACAATTTCAAATACCTGTTTGTGGACTATGGCACCAGCACACAACTCAGTACTGACAAACACATTTCTGGAGTGACTTTAATGAAGCCAAATGAGGCAAAGTGGTTGTAATTAAACCTTGAGATAAAGAAACAACAAAAAAACTACACATTTGGTGATGAATCCTCAGTCCATATGTATTGAAGTTCTTACATATTACAATTAGAATATACAGTACATGTATAATGGTTTACAGACAGGCAATATAAAATGGGCTAAGATTACTGAAGGATGCAAAGAACAGCATATACAAAAGTTTATTTAACGATTCAAGTACCACTAACTGTACAAAATGTACAAGAAATGTATCCCATGTTGCATTGGCCAAAGGTTTCCTCTGCAGTTCTTATAATATCTTATTATATAATGTCAAAGAGAAGATTTTACCGTTTAAAAAAAAATCAGATCCTACAGTACAGAACATAGAACATCTATCCGGAAAGTTGCAGAATTTATTTCTGGAATTTCAGTGCAGTCGTCTGAACTATATCAAACACTCTTTAAGTGAAAATGTTTCTTTAACAATGCATCAGATGAACTGCCAGTGGATCTGCAAAGCAAGTCATACACCTTTACAGAATTTCCACAGAGTGTAATATTTCCTGACATATCAGTTTGCAGACTGTACGTGTATCTGTAAAGTTTTACTTTACAGGTCTGTACTTCTTTTATTTCCTGAAAAGGTTTACTTGAAATGTTGATGTAATTTGCTGCTAATATAGGGAAACATAGACAGGGTTTAATGACACATCCAATTAACTAATGTCAATAATCTGACTGCATAAGAGTATTTTAATAAGTGCACAGCAGGTCAGCTGTACGTGCTAAAGTGTGAAATTTGTCAACAGGCATGTAGTTCACCATATAGGGAATATTTAAGATATAATCCTTAAGCTTTTCAAAAAATCAATTATTTTACTTATTATTTATGCTCAGCATTATTTCAGCAATAGCCATTTAATGTAGTTACATTCAGTAATTATCCCTCTTTATTAGTAGCAGGGTCCACCATCAACACACTGGATTCAAATTGGCCAGTTAACAAAATCCAGAGAAAGTGTTTATAAATTTAAGCATGATGGATCATTGACTAACTCTGTTATTAAAACAACGCGAGTTAGTTTGGCTGCGCTCTAAAACAGAGAAAGCAGTGTAGCCGCACTTGTGGTTTCCACGGTAACCATGGGTGTTGCCAGATCAACCAGGTCTGAAATCTAAAGTAGTAGCTTAGTTTTAACTTTAAGTTTCCAATAATAAATGAACATTTACTTGGGTTTAATGGAGCTTCTTTCAGGAGGAATCTTATATTTACTATAATTGACATCAAATTACAATTATTTTCAGGACATATGAAAACGTACTATGAAATTGTTTTAAAATTACAAACCTGTAAAATACAGTGTTACTGGTATTTGGCTTTGTATACCATACAGGTTTGATATTATTGTAGAGCTCTTTAAAGGTTCTATATAAGAGATTTTGAACAATAATATTGCAGCAAACAACTATTTGCTATAAAGATATAGCGGAGAAATGGCGCCCTGAGTGGATAATTGAAGGTGCCTTGCCACGTGCATTCCATTACTTTGTGGTAATGTCTGAAGTTCTACCATGGACTCGAACATTTTTTGGTGGATAAAATTCCTTGTTTACCTTGGTTCAAGCCATTCTTGCGTGGTATAGAAAGTTTGCAGGAAGACTCAGCTCAATTTGTGCCAGTTCTCATTAATATTCAATTAGCTAAGCTGATTGGCTAACAGTTAGCCAATGAGAGCCTGGCTATCAGCATCCTTTACCCAGCTCATGAATAGTAAAGAGCTCCGGCAACATGACATCAGAGTGACCAGCTTTTTTTATTGGCCTGATTTCTCTGCTTATTTCTTTTCAGTGGCCAGAGCTGACCGAGGAGGCAGCAGTTCATTTTCAAAACACATGTGAACCAAACATGTTTCAAAAAATGCAAGTGAAAACGGTTTAAGTCACACACTTTTCTGCGAGTTGTGATCCGAGCTTCTCTGTTTTGGTAGCCGGGCTGACCGTGTGTGCACGCTAGTGCATGCGAGTCGCTCCCTTTGAATGCCTTCCTTGCAATTCTAAAGAGATTAAGAGAGTGACCTCCCACACAGCATTGTAACACGGAGCTGGCAGAGTGCAGTTCAACGTTCAGCTGAAGGTGACCTAGTGTACTGACCTCGGCACTTGACATTGTTCACAAAAGATTAACTTTATTCCGTTACTCTGGTCATGTGTTCAGGGGCCCCTTTCTCTGTCTTGCTGAGAATACAAAGGGAGGGGGGGGGGAGGTGTGGCTGCCGCGCCCATTTATTTTTGTCTGAGATGCTGGTGCTCTAATGCAAAATCAAATGGTTCTGAATGTCCTATATAGAACCTTTAACTCTACGCTGAAGGGCTGATCGCTCACTGTCATGTACTGCAGGTACTGATGTGTTCAGAGGAAAGTGTTTAAAAAATAACCATTTAAAATAAAAAATAAACTATCTATTAAACATTGCAGACCAGCAATAACATGTTTGCTTCACTGTACATTTAACAAATCAAAGTTTTACCATCAAAACTGGTAAACATAGGTGGCGATTTGAGACAAAGGGATTTGTGCAAATAAGTAAAAGCATAATGTCGTGTATACGCTGCTGAGAGTTTACTAAAGCAAAATTTTGATATAAAAAAAGATGCCTATGATCATTGAGAGAATCCTATTGAAAAGAGGAAATACTTAACATTTTAAATGAAGTATTTAACAGTCTATCCATGCACTTGCCTCTTTACAACTCTGATGCAACAGAAATCTTTTGTCGGGGAGTTTGACATAAGAGTTCTACATTCAGACTGAGTTCAATTATCATTTATATTTTTCATGAGTTTGCAAATCCTTTCAAAGGCTTCAACACTGTACCATTCACTTAGTGTGGTCCTACTGGAAGCACAGTTTAAAATAGAAAAAAGGTGAGGTTTGCTGTTCACAGCAGTTCCCCTTCACTTAAATGCAGTGCCGTCAACAAAGGCTGTAAACACAGCTGCAAAAATACAATGTGATGAAATGGAGCTTCGGCCACATTAGATATAATAACATGAGTCCAGCTGTGGCAGCAGCACTGACCGGCTTTAATGTTGAATGATCTTGGAGGGAAAGTGGACGACGTCTTTCCATGGACATCTTTTTGTCTGTCCTGGGTTGAGCAGACAGCGTCTTTGAGTGCTAGTGGATGGTGTTTCTGTTGCGTCAGGGTCGTTGCGGATCGTACTGCTGGTAGCGATTCAGCTTGTCCGGGTCGTTGGAGGCCATGTGGGTGAAATCCTGGAAAATGTCCTGATAGGTTTCATCTCCTGCAAGACAAAAAAGAACACAAGATATCAAAAACAACGGCAAAACCTTACAGAGAAGTCAGACAGAGCATTGGTTCCATTCATTTGTTAAGCACAATTATCTTTTCTGACTTTCCTCTATTTTTTTTCTTCAGGCCTTCCAATTACACAATCTGAGAGGGGAAAATCTCTTTTGTTAAATGACTCACAACTTACACTCACCTATAGGATTATTAGGAACACCATACTAATACTGTGTTTGACCCCTTTTGCCTTCAGAACTGCCTTAATTCCACATGGCATTGATTCAACAGTTGCTAAAAGCATTCTTAGAAATGTTGGCCCATTGATAGAATATATCTTGCAGTTGATGGAGATTTTGGGATGCACATCCAGCGAAGCTCCCGTTCCACCCCATCTCAAATGCTCTATGGGTTGAGATCTGGTGACCGTGGGGGCCATTTTAGAACAGTGAACTCATTGTCATGTTCAAGAAACCAATTTGAATGATTTGAGCTTGTGACATGGTGCATTATCCTGCTGGAGGACCATCAGAGGATGGGTACATGGTGGCCATAAAGGGATGGACATGGTCAGAAACAATGCTCAGGTAGGCCGTGGCATTTAAACGTGCCCAGTTGGCACTAAGGGGCATAAAGGTGGCCAAGAAAACAACCCCCACACCACTATACCACCACCACCACCTGCACAGAGGTAACAAGGCATGATGGATCCATGTCTCAATCGTTTACACCAAATTCTGACTCTACCATCTGAATGTCTCAACAGAAATCAGACTCATCAGACCAGGCAAATTTTCCAGTCTTCAACTGTCCAATTTTGTGAGCTCTTGCAAATGTGCCTCTTTTTCCTTTTTGTAGTGGAGATGAGTGGTACCCGGGGGGTCTTCTGCTGTTGTAGCCCATCCGCCTCAAGGTTGTGCGTGTTGTGGCTTCACAAATGCTTTCTGCAGTTGTAACAAGTGGTTATTTCAGTCAAAGTTGTCTTCTATCAGCTTGAACCAGTCGCCCGTTCTCCTCTGACCTCTAGCATCAACAAGACTGCCGCATACTGGATGTTTTTCCCTTTTCACACCATTCTTGTAAACCCTAGAAATGGTTGTGCGTGAAATCCCAGTAACTGAGCAGATTGTGAATACTCACCGGCCCGTCTGGAACCAACACCATGCCACGCTCAAAATTGCTTAAATCACCTTTCTTTCCCCTTCTGACATTCAGTTTGGAGTTCAGGAGATTGTCTTGACCGGACCACACCCCTAAATGCATTGAAGCAACTGCCATGATTGGTTGATTGATAATTGCATTAATGGGAAATTCAACAGGTGTTCCTATAATCCTTTAGGTGAGTGTATGTCTCAACTAAGGCCCCCCTAACCTGTGGTGAGCAGTCCCAGTAGACATTACTTAATTTTAAAATGAGCCACAAAAGGTTTGGGAACCACTAAGATAGAGAACAGGGCTGCATGATCATCACATCAGTAACTATGTCTCAGAAGAGTGAAAATAATTACTTCACAGTTCATCTCCTGCCGTGGCACAATACTACACAGGTGCTTTCTGTCCAGAGGGAGACAATGTATCATTTATTAACACATACAAGTAATACCTGTTATCACAAAAACTGTAACTAGTCCGAAAGGTCTAGAATTTGAAACATTATGTGGCAATGTGGCTAAGAAAAAATAAGATGATGCTATAATAACAATCCCTTCAGCACCACATAAAGTCTGAGCTTGTCTCCCTCCTGACTGCATCAACTTGCTGCATCCTGTTCCATTAAATATTGTAAAATAAAATATTACTAAAATTAAGATGAGATATATTTTAGAGATTAAACTGTGTTGCAACTGAGACACAAACAAAATAATTTAGAAAACCATTAATGTTTCATCGTGCAGGAGGATAAAATATCAAGTGTTGTGCAGAGCGGAGAGCTTGTGCACAGTGACAGTATGATCAGAACAAGAATCAAAAAGGAAAAATCAGCCATACCTGTCACAGTGTCGGTGTGGCTTGAGCTATAGACAGAACCATGCAGAGGCAGAAAAGATGGGAAAGAACAGTAGAAGCAAAACACTAAAAACAGCCAGAGAGCTTTTCAATTTAGCAACTGGAGATCGACTCAGAAAGAAAAGACAAGCCCACATAGATTCATTTTTGTTACCAACTGTATTGTGTTTAAAGTGCAGGAGTTTATGTACAAAAATACAGTTGTTTGCCTCCGCACCCCAAAGAAAAACAGAACAGAAGAAAGGCACACAACTCTGGGGAGGAGAGTGAGAAAAGCAAAGCAAAACACAGAACCGAGAGTGAATTTACAGAGAGAGAGAGAGAGAGAGAGAGAGAGCGGTGGATGGGAGTAATAAAGGAGTGTGATAAAGAAGAGAGAGAGCCTCCTCTTACACCCGAAGAGCGGTTCTCAATCTGTTTGAGTTTCAAGAGTAAATCTTCTCTTTTCAGGTTTTTAAACTTTTTATGAAGACTACAGGCGACAAATACCGATTAAAGAAAAAATATACTTCTATTAAAAGTAGTATCATTACGTTTAAAAAAATATACATACTTCGTAAATCATTGTTAAAATGCCCCCCCCCCAAAAAAATCAACAAGCCGCTGGCTGAGAACCACCGCTCTGTAGCCTACTTCTTCTACACACTCAATCAGGTAGAAAGACTTGAGACGAGGGAACAGTACTTTTAATGAAAAGAGAGACGTGGAGTGATGAGGCTAGCCCTCCCTCACATTCATTACCCCTGAAGATTCCTAATCAATCCCATCATTCATCAACTGATTCAAGGCGCTGACGACGAGGCCCTCAGGTATCAAAGAGGACGGCGCCGTGGCAAATCCCCTCGCAAAGAAAAACAACTTGAGGATCATTCAGGGACTGGATGCACATTCTTCAGACTCTAATCTGCTCAAGACAAAACTCCTTCTGTTCCTCTCATGGTCATTGCTGATGTGTCTGCTGTTGACTTTTATTGCAACGACAGCAGGCAATCGTTTTGGTAACATTCCCTATCAACAAGCATTGCACACGCTAAAGAATTCAGGACCAAAACATTCCCAACTTATTTTTAAAAAGCCAAAAAAAATGACCATCAAGGATATTCCACTTAAAAAAAAAAGCAGCATTCGGGCTAATAGCATTTTATATAATTCTGGCTACGTAAAGCGGCACATCTAGCCCTCGATATAAGATGCTTTACTCGTGGCAGCCCTCCCTCCTGTGGTCAACACACAAAGATACACTAGTCCCTTTACCCTCCAATCAAAGAGTTTTCAAAGAAACCCCATCAGCATCTATTCTAAAGGACACAAGACCTTCATTTACCTGTGAACACAATCATATTTTAACTACTGAATGCACCCCTCGCAAGTCAGCCATTCAAAAATCACATACTGTTTTATCAATGAGCTGTCAGAAATGACCATTTAATCAAAGTGCTTAGGTGCCCTCCCAGGATTTGGGGCTGCATGGAGTGGAGACATGGGATGAAACTGGGGTACGTTTAATCATTCCTTACCTAACCATAAAACTCAAGTGAGCTTTGAATCTCCCATATGATTAAGATCATTCTAAGCTAGGACCAGCAGGTGACATGAATATATACATTGTTACATGTGGATATTTTTATTTTTCTACACTATTGCACTTGTAGCTTGACAATGTACCATCCTCTGATGGTTTGTCTACTTTTGAGTAAAAACCCCACTAGCATTCAATACAATCAACGCAATGACACTAAAAGGCCTTCATCATCTTACAATTCTGG
Organism: Etheostoma spectabile; assembly: GCF_008692095.1. Classification (NCBI taxonomy): domain Eukaryota; kingdom Metazoa; phylum Chordata; class Actinopteri; order Perciformes; family Percidae; genus Etheostoma; species Etheostoma spectabile. The sequence goes on along the minus strand of NC_045741.1, from coordinate 18,567,950 downwards.
ATTTCCCGCGATTACAGGCAATGAGCAAGCACACTTCACCGACTAATAACCAAGACACAACATTGTCATAACAGGAAGTAAATGCCATAAAATCAACAATAAATAAATAAGGATGTTAACACAGTGGCTCTCATGGCTCTCACCCCTGTGCAACCAGTCAATCTTATCATTTACAACATGTACAGTAAGTATACTTATTATACAATTCCTAGAATTATAGTTATAAAAGAAAACTGTTCTAAAATAGACTTCTGACCAGGCATGTCACAACAGCAAGATGCATTATGTCTACAAACAGTTCAAATAAATTAACAGACCGTTACAATGGTTAAGACGTCAAACAGGAACCATACAATTGCAAGACATTGTACTGTAGTTGCATAACCATTAATAGGAATGTGCATAAATTACTTCTGACAGGACGATTTCAAATGAAACTTAGTGATTTATAGACGCACCCTACGCCTCTCCAGATGGATCCAATAAAAAAAATTAAAAAGTCACGATTATTGCCCGATTATCACTTTGAGGTCACTGGATACTGGTGGCAGTTACTGGGTAGCAACACTAATTGAAAAGCGTAAAAAGTATTTTAGCCAAATTAATCTGAATCACTGAACACCTCTTATACAGTACAGAGGAAATCTGCAAAAGTTATATTTTAAACTTAAAGGGAATAAGTACAGACTATCTCATACAAAGTGACACTGTTTCATTTTGTGCTATCAGTTATTTTACATTAATAACAGTCACTTGATGGAAAACAGAGTTGATGGCTTTAACCCTGTCACATTTATACAGTATAGCACCTGACGTTGTACCACACCAATGTGCAACTGGCCTAGCACCTGGCAGGAGCTGGGACATTAAGATGATAGTTGCACTCACAATACAGCAGGACACAGGAACCCCACAGACCGAGTTGGACTCAGTTCACTCTAATCAGTAGATCAAATTTCCCCTCACCTGTTAATAAAAATGCAGCTTCCAATTTGTAATCAAACCACTGAGAATAAATTGTCTGGGTTGTCTTGGAGTGTTTCAGTCAACTGACCCCAACTCAGAAATCTGGGCTTTACATTTCTTTTGATAAGTCTGGTTTTACAGTATGTTGCTCTGTCTTTTAACAAGAGCAAACAGTTAAGTTTCATCCAACTGCAGGCTAATAAACTCCTGCATGCACTTCCTGTACTGCATCTCGGTGGGGCTGTTGGTGTTATATTGACCTGAATGGTTGTAGGGCCCCTCTGCCTCTCGCATCTCCTCGTTCATCTTGGCCAATCGCAACCTAGGGAGCAGGTTAGGGAACAGGAAGTGACAGATAAGCCACAGTTAAGAGATACAGTCAATAATCAAATCGACACTCTATTGTCGGTGGTTTTGATAACCGTTCCCGCAGAAATACTCTGACACATAATACTTTTACAGGTCACTGTGTTACATCTAGAGGGGAAAGATGTCCACTGCATTGTGTGGATCTGTAAACTGATAAAGTAGTGACACCTTGTGGAGTAAGTTGTTACTCTTGGTGAATGTATTCACTTAAGCGGGGTACGTTTTTTTAGCTTTTAATGAAATCATAAAACGTTCATGTTATTAAAAATACTACAAACAATTAGTCTCACTTTCCAAAACAATTGTAAGAGTCATAACATTTGACAAAATATCACTATGGGTAGTCAACGTGTTTTTGAGCAAGTCACCAAAACCCCAACAGTTCCATGTAGTTGAAAGTTGAGCTGGTTGGTTGTGTTTAACGGTGTGAAAGCTCAGACAACTCTCACAGAAACATTATAATAATACCAATGATAACAATAACACTCACAGTGTTACAATGTCTGCGTTGGCTGCATCCACGGCTATTGTCAGGGGTGTTTTCTCATCAATGTCTGCAGCATTTTGATTTGCTCCTCTTTTTAAGAACAAACACACTTGCCTGAAATAGAGAGAAAGGTTTTTTTAGAGGTTATACATAATCTGAACTGCATCATGAACATTTAGTAAAGTTATGACAATGAAATGTATAAGACAAACCCTGTGTGTCCCAGCATGGTGGCATGGTGCAGAGGTCCTCTGCCCTGAGCGTCCTGCTGGTTCACATTAGCTGCATTTTGGAGCAGAAACTCACAGGTGACCAGCGAACCCTGAAAGGAACCATTGATGTAACACATTCTATTACTTTACAGTGGCAAAACACACTTAAATTGTGAGTGTTATTATTATTATTATTATCATCATCATCTATAGATCAGTTATTCTGTTTTGGTGATGCTCACCCCCTGCACCGCCATGATTAGCGGCGTCCTCTTGTCGTTCTCTGTGTTGACCCAGTTGACCTCGGCTCCGTGGGCCAGTGCCTCTGACATGTCCGGCAGGCTGCGGGCACATGCCGCCCAGTAGAGCTGCAGACCCGAGCTGTACTCCTTAGGCTCATAGAAAACCACCTCTTTACAAGGTGACGGAGGAGGCAGTGTGGCAGGCATGGCCATTGGCGGAGACTCAGCAGCGTCTGACAAATTGGAAGGAAAACAATTTAGGGCGTGTGTATTAGCTCATGTGCAGTTGTCTTCCTGTGGTTGCTTGTTGCTACAAGCTTGTACGATGACACTAACCCATCATTCTCTTTAATCTTAGCAATGGCACGTGAGGGCATTACTTATTGCGGTAATGTGTTTAAGTTTTGTGGATAAGCCAAACTGCAATAAGCCCCTGTCAACTTGGCTAACACGTCTCTTGCTTTTTGTCTAAATAGGCATGGATGTCTGTGTAATGATAGCGGTGTGTGAGTGTATGAGTTTGTGTCTTACCTGCATCTGTCAGGCTGTTATTGGAGGGAGCGTTGGCTAGCATCTCCCTACTCCCATCAGCGCTGTTCTGGATGCCGCTGTCTGCACTTTTTACTATAAAACAAAGACTCTGAGTCACAACTTGGTTGAACAACACACAGATGTCATTCACTGAGTGTATAAAATACAAGGAACACCTTCCTGCTGATTTTTTTTCACATCATCACACAGCTTCCTAATGTAACAAATACCTTTTGATAAATATAAATTTTTTGGTAACTAAATGTTTTTTGAACATCTTCTGGCTTTTGACAGCTGCTATTTTTCCTCCAGATTACCACAAACAACAGGTGGTCCTTATATTATGTACAGTAACACACAGTAAGTCCCCGGCTGATATCAACAGAAAGAAACCTGGAGGACAGATCCACACCATCACCTTATGTTTCATGTTCCTAAATACCAAAACTATGATGTGACAGATACAAATGCAAATACCAGACAATGACCAAAACCATGTGTGAGAGAAACCCTCCCCAACCCCAGGAAAAACAAATCATAGTATCCTCTGCAATGCCCTTAACATGATTGGATGGTCCATTAAAAAGGTCTGGATGAAGGAAGAACAGAGGCGTGGATGAAGGGCTGTTAGTCCACAGCTCCAAAGCAGTGAATACAAATGGACAGAGGGGATGGAGAAGCAAGCTAAACACTAAGCATTCAGTACTTACTGCTCCTGAGCTTGGCAGAGTTGTCAAAGTAGGAGAAGAGAGAGTCAAGCTCGTCAGGACAGAAGAGAGAGTCACGGCGAGCCTCCATGCCACTGGCAACAGCTATGTTAGGGATAATGGGAGTTTGGGAATTGGAAGGCGGAGGGTGTAAATAGAGTAGCAGGGTGAAGAATTATAGGGAAGGCAGTGAGAGCAGGGATTAGTCCAGAAGTACAGAACAGGAAAGGAGGAAAGAAAGATTGAGGAAGAGTGGAGAGAGCAAGGCAGGGTGAAAGATAGTCAAACTACCAGCTCGGTTGACACTGGAGGAGACAGACTTCGCAAAGCAATGGGAGGAAAAAGGGCTGAGGCATATGCTGTTCACAGAGAACATACAATATGCCAATGGGTGGACACTTCTCCACGGCAATGCAAAAGTCACATAGAGCATACAATAAAAAAGGTGGCCACAATCACAAATGACACTGGCTTTGCCTTCTTAATGCAGAGCAATTTTGTTTTGGAATTTTATGACACACTGCTCTTCATCCAAGTAGCCGATCACTGGAATTTTGGTTGAGATGACAAAAACTATTGATCCAATTTCCAAGCCATCATCAACTGACTATAAATATATCATACTTCAAAATGTCCCAAGCTGTGTGGACTTAATAACATTAAGTCTTGTTGGACCTAGTGTTTTTAAATCCATTCAGCTAAAATTCCATACACGTTATAGTGGTAATCGTTTGTCCATGTGCGATTGCTAGACACCATCCAGGTTAGGATCAGCACCTTTGAATTAGTTTTGTTGCCTGTTTGTTATTCATTTAGTTCAAACGATGAGGGAAAGGTTATAGAAAGGACAGAAAGGGTCGAAAGGTTTGTTATGAGAGTTAATCGTTCGACTGACCTGACTGACCAGGTCGGAGTTTTGGGGTGGGAGGTGGCGGTCTTGGGGGCAGATGCTCAGAGCCACTGCTTAGCCTTTTCTCCTGTATGCTCAAAGAAACCACTTTGTTGCGAAGCTCCTCATCTGATGGCAGGCGTACAAACCGACGGTCCACATATTTGGCTTTGATATAGGCCTCTACCTCATGTCTGTAAGGAACAAGAAGCATCAGGCTTTGTTTGAAAATATTCAGTTTTATGTCAGATACAGAAAAAACACTATATACCAGGAAATAAGTTATGGGAAATATGACTCAAGGGAGAAAAAGTTAGAAAATACCAACATGCTTTCTACCATTTCTCTACCTTGGATCTCCTGGCTGTGGTTTTCTGGCTCCTAGCTCCTCTCGCCGAGCCTCATAGATCTGGTTGATCACTCCGTTTCCCAGTTCACACATCAACTGTGAAAGGTGCAATAAAAATAAATGTAAAAGTAATTTGTTAAAAGCACTTGATTTGAAGTAAGTCATTCAGTTTGAACTGGATGTTCATGTCCATTTGTATACGTCAGTTTTCAGTTATCAGTTTTTCCTCTCTCACCTTTAGAAGTTCTGGCTCCCATGTATCCAAAGTCAAAGACCGAACCTTAGAGAAATGCACTCCCAGACTCCTGCAGACAGAATCGACATTTATTGTCACTGTGTATAGAACAAGGGAAATTGGTTTGAAGTATGCAACATAAAAGTACAAGATACAATTTAAGTAGATGAAAGAAGCGATAATGGCTTTGCTCATTATGCTTTAACTGTGAAATGGCAAAAAGGCTAAATGCTGTAAGGACTTAAAGACAATTATACTTTTCAGATACATTGTTATAGCAGCATTAAACACAAACCCAGTATGTAGTAGGGGTGGCACGGTTCATGAAAAAACATCCGAACAGTTTGGAGCATGTGTGCATCCACAGTTCGACGCATGCGCAATGTAGCCTCATGGCTGTATGTGACCCTTTGCGCGAAAGAAGAGGTGTGGACATAGACAGTAAAAGTGGAGTGTGGAGTGCTGCAGGTCACGTCACGTGTAGAAATGGCAAGTGGGAGAGATAAGGAAGGCTGCCTGGACATGGAGGATACGCCAGCATCTGGTGTGTGGGAACGTTTTGGATTCCATTTTTATTATGATGATAGCGGGAATAAAACAATAGATAGAACTGCGACTGTACTCGAGCCGCAGTATAATATTCTAGGGCTGCACGATTATTGCCAAAATGATAATCACGATTATTTTGATCAATATTGAGATCACGATTAATTATGACGATTATTTGTTGATTTTAACAAATTTTATGGTTACATAAGCTATTTGTAACGACTTTCACATCCATATTGTGCTACATTCCTCTTATGTTGAAGTTGTATGCTTGTTATCTACCGGACGAAATATCAACGCGGACTTCGGTACCTCATTACAGTGCCACTTAAATGTCTTTGATTCTCTCTGATGCTGCAAAACAGACGTAACAGAAGCATTGCTGCATGTCATGCTAGTAAACACTAACAACACGCATCACAGCAGGTGACATTAACGTTAGCTACAGTAGTAACTGGCAGTTAAAATAAGCTAAACTGTCTAGTGTAATAGTATTTTACTGTGGAGAATTCCAAAAGTAGAACGTACAGTCTGCCGCTAAAGCTATGAGCCAGGGATCCAGACTAACTTTTTGCCTTGGTTGCACTGGTGTGCTAACGTTTTTATTTAGATGCACCAGGACAAAATTTGTGTCACCATTAACGCCACAATTTCAAGGTCACCTTTTTATCATGCTCCATATACATTGATATATAAGGTGTAGGTAAATAATTTTTTATTTTAAGCACAATTATACTGTTTATAAAAATAAAAAAATATTTAAAGTACTTCACTGAGCTACAAAACTAACACATTTAAGCAAAATAGAAAGTGCTACTGTTTAAAAGTGCTTCCCTGAACTGAGTCCTGACATTTCATAGATCATAGTCTTAAAGCTGGACCCCCCCCTTGCTGCCCCTCACATGGCCAACACTTATAATTTGGCCTTCCGCCCCTTTGGCCTTGGCTAAACCAGCTTGCCACACTCCCTAGCATCAAATTCTCCGAACTCCTTGTTTGTTCAGTTTTAAGTTGAAGCAACTTTTCACAAGCTCTTTTATTAAAACAGATTGGGACTAAAATAAACTGCAAAGAAAGGGTTTCCTTCCCAGACAGAAAATATACAGCTGCAATACATGTAAATGAAAATTATCTGAAATACATAGTCTAGGATATATTTTTTAAAAATCCCGGAGAAAACTCCTTAACTTGTTTTCAACAACAATACCAGACTGATTAAACAAGATAGGGAGAGAAGATAAATGCGATGGACTGAAGTGTATGCTACTCACAGAGTGACGGCTAACTCATTAAGAATGCACAGGTCAAAGGTTGAATGGGTCAGCGGAGTTACACACGTGAAATGTCTGTATCGTCACTGCGCTGCATTGTTATGAAATATGATATTCTGGTCATGGGTCACATCTTTTGCAGGTCCAGCAGGCTCTGTCTCACACGCTATTACTCGGAATTTTCCACACGTTACTCTATCCTCTGTGACTGTCTACATCTAGAAACTAAGTTGCGCGGTGCAGGCACAACTGTGATTGGCTCATGATCAGACAGTGGTTTACGGAGCGGTAGTATGGCTTTGCAAAAAAACATGAACGGAATGACGCATTTATAATATTGCTCAATCACGCAAGTTTGATCATGGGAATTCAAAATCGTGATTTTCATTCAAATTTGATTAATTGTGCAGCCCTATAATATTCCCTCCTGTCGACACTTCAGCACCACTGTAATTCCAAAACTTTATGACGAATTGTCGGACACAGCCCACGTAGCTCTCACTACAGATGGATGGACCTCCAGGGTCACTGAAAGTTTCCTCACGGTGACCGCTCCCTACATTGCCTACAAACAAAAAACTAAAAACATGCTCCATTTATGAAAGTCATACCAGTGAGTATCTCTCTGAAATGCTTTATTCAGACAGAGTTACTCTTTTTTTCTATTAAAGGATATATTTTTTGTAAGAGCTACACTGAAGTTCACAGTTTGACAAATGCAAGTTATTTCAATTGATATTCTGTGATATTTCAATCTTTGTGTGCTAAATAGGCACATACGTTCCTGAAGACAGCAATCCACATTCTCCTTTTTTGCCAAATAAAAGAAAAGCATGTTGAAATCATCAATGTCTGCCCTCTTGTCCCAATAATGTGCTTAAAGTCAAGTCAAATTCAGTTTGTGCATGATTACATGATATAACTATGTTTAATACTGTATCCATAATTGTAGCTCAGTAAGATAATATCATATGCTGAAGTATATTTCTTGAGTGTTAAATATATATATATATATATATATATATATAATATATATATATATATATACACCCCGCTGGTATAATAAACTGGCCAAAGGAGGAGATAGATTCTACTGACATCAAGACCAGAAAGCTCCTCACAATGCATGGAGGGTTTCACCCCAAATCCAGCACCAAGGTAGTCGAGAATGACCGAGCTAAGATCCTGTGGGACTTCAAGATCCAGACTGACAAACTGGTGATGGCGTTGAAATATATATATATATATATATATATATATATATATATATGCAAAGTTCCAGAATTTCAAAGGCTACAAATGAGGTCTATATGACGGAAATATCTGAACCCACTCTGGTTAGGAAATCACAATGAAGATCAATTACTTTTTTTAGGTTGTAGTAAGGAAGATCCCTGAATGCATTTATGTGAAGTAAAATGTAGCCTGAATAATTATTAACTATTCTACCCTGGTAATTAAAGTAATCAAAAGTCACCACAACATCCCAAGCAGGCTGGTAGTTCATAACAGTGAGTTTACATTTCAAAAATCCCTCAATATCAACAGCTTGTACAAAGCATTGGTGGAAAAGGTTTTCCATAACTAAGCAAACATGCACTGACTTTTTAATACTTTCCAGTTTTCACTTAACCAAATGAACTCAAAATGAACTGTATTCCTGCAAATTAATAGATAAATAAATACAACGTGCTGATATTAGTTTCCACAATTTATTAGTTTTCCTCAGTATCTCATTTCTGAAAAAAAAACATCTTTACTTTTTCATAGCACTTAAAAGTATAAGTTTTATGACTTTTTTTCTTCCTTTGTGATTTATCCTTTTCTTTTAGATTGACATTTTATTTTTCTATATCCTCCTCCATTGCTTTTTGTTACTGTAAGCCTTGCTTTTGCTGCCATTTTTATGTGTCTAGCTGTTCATAACATCAATTTTAAAAGACCTATTTAAGGATGAATTTCCACAAAACTAAAAGTACTTTACCTGTGGATACCAGAGCACTGTATACAGAGTGTAATGCCCAGATTGATGCTGGCCCAACGGGGGTCTGGCTGCCCACAGTCACAGCAGCAGGTGTTGCCTGGGATTGCCAGGACCTTTTGCAGGGCACTCTCTCCTTTCAGTGATTTCTCCTTTGGCTCCCCACCAGAGTCCAGGCTCCCTGTTGACGTGGACGACTTCCTATCCAGCTTCTGACATAAGGGACAGGGGAATGCCCAGACATGCAGAATGATGGTCAAGATTTATTAAGATGTGATAGGATGAAAGCTAAATTAAACTTCATCCCTTTGGTGTAATTGGGACATTGTAGCAGCAAACACTGTCTAAAAAAGGGAAAGTGAATGTAAACTCAAGTATGGGAAATTGGTGTTACATACAGTACATATACACAGTTAACATTTCAACACATAATTTATCTATAGAATTACTTATCTAAAATATATGTGAATCCCTTGAACTATCCACACAGTGTTTCTCAGTGTGTTTGGTTTTTACCTCGCCTTCATCTCCCTTGTCGCGAAAGGCGGTGGCGATGCTGTTCTGGACGGCTTTGATCCAGGCCTGTCGCAGCTTTTCTGAGTCTGCTTGCATCATACAGCTCCTGTTGGGACAGACAAGCATCTCGCAACTGATGTCTGCTGATTGTGTGTGAGCATGTGTGGGAGGCGGGTCCACTGCTACTCCACCTTCCCACCTTAAGTAAAATATTCCACTGTTCATTAGACTGACAGGATCTCAAACTTACTTGGTGGGTGACACCACTTCAAAACAGAAGCGACGCTCAACGTCCTCACAGTGTTTGACGGTGCATAGTCTAAGATCTTCCACCACCACTGTTGGGTTGTCCTGAGGGGACAGCACAGCAGCTTTGGTTAAACACAACACACACACAAACAGACAAACATTTTCTGTACAACACAGTAAAGGTGTTGCGCACTTATCTTAAAACAATAGTTATTATTCAATTGCAATTTTTAAAATATATTCACAAATGAAGAAAGTGCTAAAAAAAATCCATATCTAAATGTTTGGCAATATTATTAAGATTATTGGTGCAGGAATCCAAACTCATGCATATTTGATTGTGGTGTGCAGGGAGTCACTTGACATACCTTAAATTTCTTCTGGTAAACTAGCTGATTGTTCTGGATGGAGAACCAACGCCTGCAAGGAGATCACGAGAAAAACAAGCAGTCACATGCAGTTGCCAGTGATGCTCTTAAAATAACACTTTTTTTGACATAACTCTAGTGTGAATTAGATCAATGTCAGTGTCTAGAGAAAGAGAGCTGACTAGTAGATACTTTTACTCAGAGGTTAAATACAGCGAAGAGGAAGAAGAGGAACAGAAATCCTACCCAGGGTCTCATTTGTACATGTTTTCAAAAGGCTTGCTGGATATATGGGTCAACTTTGAAAGAAAGAGGTGACAGTGGTATGGTTGTCAGGAATGGCATTTCACTGATATCCAATTAATTAGTGTACAGTACTAACCTCTCCCTTCTACACCCAACCCAATTATATTCTTGTGAATGTGATAAAGAACCTAAAGGTTGAGGTATTAAAATGTAAAGCACCTTTAATATATCTATTCTAGATTTTGATGACAATGCATGCCCTCCAAAATCCACAACCAGCCCACTACAGCAACTCCTTATCATAAAATTAAATTTTAAATGTATCCATAAAGATGCTAATTGAACTGCGTCTGTCATACCTATTCCACGTCTTGAAGGCATTGCTGGCCCTCTTAAACAGATAACCCTCCATTGCGATGCCGTTGTCTGCATCCACATTGTACTCCAGCTTGGTGTCGTCATTCGAGAAGTCCTGAACATTAAGTGTCAGCAAAAGAAAGAGAGCAAAGACAAAACAAAGTAAGCAAACATGTTAAAATACAAATGTTCTATATTTCCAATAGGGTAAGAAGTGTCTCAGCATTTTTCCCTATGTCACAAATGAGGGCCGTCAGTCTTAGTTGAGTTTCAGTAAGTGACCTTGTCCAGAGCAGCACTGCTCGGCTGCTTCTCACACTGACCTGAGTGTTTAACACCAAGAACCGAACAAGATAGTAACAACACACAAAGCTGATGGTTGCTGTTATGATCTATTCAAATAGATATTGCCTGGGAAGGGAGGTTAAAAATACACCTAGAAAAATACTGGAAAACATTTCTTATATTTGTCTTCACAGTGTCAAGGCTTCAGAATATTTTACTCATCTAAATCTCCCTCTATATCTGAAGATGCTTTCACAAGTCCAACTAATAAGGGGACAAAACATACCCCATAACTTATCCGGTTTGTCCCGTTCATATATTAAAAAGTTATTAACAATAATAATAATAATAATAATAATAATAATAATAAAGTTAAGACTTTCAGTTTGAATAAGTTAAAATCCCATTCTAGTAATTTGCAAAGCCCCACCATGCCCAGGCTTTTCCCATTCCACACTTGCACAACATAAACAATACCTGAATTAAGACTGAGGCTACATTGTTTTTTTAAAGATCCTTTTTTTGGGCTTTATTGGGCTGATAGGATACCCAAGACAGGAAAGGAGGGAGAGAAAGGGTGGACAACATGTAGCAAAGGGCCATGGTCGAAATCAAACCAAGAGCGCACGATCAACCACGTGAGCTATCAGGGCGCCCTGCATTATAAGGTTTTAATTAGTTAAGTATTCAACTAGCTAGGTTAGTTAATGTACTCCAATGAGTAAAGTTGCAAAGTGAGCTTCCATGCACCTTTCTTTCCCTGACTCTGTTGCTGCTGAAACCCAATCTGGTATGTTGTCATGGGACCGTCCCTGTTGCAAGTATAGCTTTAACTGAGCTGCTGTCACACTTTCCAAAGATCCTCCTAGCTTTCTCAGCTAATGTCTAATGTGACATTAGACACCATGATGCATGCATAAGTGTGTGTCCGTCTGTCCAACCAATTACAGCTGTCGGTCTGTTACTGTACTGAGCTGTGAAATCACCTTCTCGGTTGTCCTTCTAGCAACATCCAGAGTCTTTTTTTTCACCTTGTCCTCCATTATAAAACCAAATATAACATGGTGCTCTGAAACAGCCACTCAAAAAAGAGGGCTAATGGTAATATTATTGGACTGTTTCTTTACATGCAAATGTGCTGATCATAATCAAAACAAATATTAAAGACATACTTACTACAGTAAACTCTGTAAGTAAAACATGTCGACAATGATAATTCTGTGTGCTGCATAAAAATGACCTCAGTCATTCAGCAGGAGGCAACAACGACTATTTCTTGTTTACTTTCTAGAAAGCAATAATGCTTAACATGCCCACAACAAGGGGACAAATAATAATATATTTATTTTGTAATGCACTTTATATTTACGCAAATACCAAAGTGCTACATGATAAAACAGGTAAGTGCTAAAAATAAAAACCCATGGAGTGCATGAAAATAAAAAAATAATAATAAAAAGAAAACAATAAGGAAAAGGGCAAGAGTTCAATCAAAAGCTCTCCTAAAAAGGTGGGTTTTAAGGCCACATTTAAAATCAGCCCACAGTCTGTGGTGTCCTCAGGTGGTCAGGGAGAGCATTCCACAGACTGGGAGCAATAAAATTCTACACAATACTATTCTCAGTGGAGGAGTTATAAAATGTTAACTGCATTCTGTCTTTGTTCTAGAGGTTTCTCCTTACAATGTCATATATTAAGTGTTTTAATTTAAACAATTTTAAAGACAAAGAGTACTTTATTGGAGAATACTTTTCATCCTCATTTCCAATGAAGTGTAAACATTTATACTAATCTATACAGCTAAACCTTCCGTCTTGCAAGAGCTCTTGAGTACAGATCAAATCTAACAACAGCCTAAAATGTACATGTTGCAGACTCCTAAGATATCCACCGTCAAAGACACTCAACAGTCTAAATTTATATACACGTGTGTTTGATGTAGTGCATTGCTTTGTCTCTCATTGCTTGGATCTGTAAATGTAACCTATGATACCCCCCAGCACACACACACACACACAAACCACACCACACACACACACACACACACACACACACCAACCCACCACACACACACACACACACACACACCACACACACACACACACACACACACACACACACACACACACACACACACACACACACACACACACACCCACACACACACACACAGGCTGTGTGCTCTTAGTTCATGAAACATTTGTAAGGTTTTCGCCTAACAACAGAGATGCGTTAATTTATCATCCAATGATCAAACCAGTGACAATGGACTGCAAAGCAACAAACCACTCAGTGACATGAAAACAGCAACCTGAGTTCACTGTAGCAGACGCCAGCACCAACAATGTGGCATAAAAAAGCATGCTGCATAATCAAGACACCTCAACACAAATGTATGTGTAGCACTCTAAAGTGAGGAAACAGACAAAGGTGCAAACATCTATACAAACTATCTTAGTGTGTGCAGGAGAGGAAGTGAAAGACGGGGGTAGGTAGGGTTACAAAGCGGAAGTCAAATGGAAATCGATGCGTTGACTCTACGTACGGAGGTTGACCTCCAAGCGAAAAAGTTGCGGCAGTCTGGTAAAGACACGGGCTGAGTCACCTCCTAAAATGTCACACACAGCAAGAGAACGGCACACAGAGAAAATAAATATGTGTTTCTTATGCTACCACAAATCAAAATACAAAATGGCATAAACACATAAGAAAACAATCACACTGAAAAAACATAAACACAGACTATTCCTATAAATAGCCACAAATATTGTTGCATGCATGAACATACACATAACTCAATCTCCCTGATTTAGGTGCACTCACCAGATACCAGACGTAGTGAAAGCGGCTGAAAATCTTCATTTTTCACTGGTTTTATGGAGTGTGAGCCCCCTTTTCTGTGTGTGTTTCCCTGTGAGGCCAATGAGTCCTCGCTATCTCAGAGTCTACCTGTGTAGCATCTCAATGGCAGTGTGTCACTATAAGCAGCGTGGCCTGTTCCTTCTACAAACCCTCGCCTCCTCCTCTCTTATGGCTGTGTATTTCTATCAAAACTTTCGTCACTGCCTCTGCTGCTCCTCCTCCTGAGGCCTAAGTGAAGGTCACCTGTGTGTGGTCTGACTGCGGGGTTAGAATAATCAAGTGGACCGTGCAGAGGATCTTGGGCATCAAACATTTATGCTGACTTCAAATTAACTACTATGCTCTCCTCCCCTCGTGTGTGTGTGTGTGTGTGTGTGTGTGTGTGTGTGTGTGTGTGTGTGTGTGTGTGTGTGTGTGTGTGTGTGTTAGCTTCGCATTGACAGACCTATCTCCACAGCACTGCGTAAGTGTGTTGATAAGAGTAACTACTTATTTAACCATGCTGAATGTCTAATGTTTAACAATCAAACCAGCCAACAAGGCATATTTTCTTTCTTTATGAGACAAGACAGAGAAATCTTTAAGTCAGCAGCCCGTCTCTCTCTCCGTTACCACAACTGTGATGCTCCCATGTCCTGTGGTCATAATGCTGCTTCTGCACAGCGGGAGATAGGAAGCATACTAAACACAACCTCAGGATGCCTTTCAAATCTCGTGAGGATGAAAGGTTTCATCAATACAATGATAATGAGAAAGTTTTGTGTGCAAGCACGAATAAAATAAACAGTGTGGATAGGACTGAAAATAGATTAGACTAGATTAAATAAAAAAACTATCCTAAATTGGGCAATAAGTAAAGGTTTTTGTGTCAAATGACATACAACACATAATAAACCAATTAATTTACAAGACTTCTGGCTTTTAAAACTCACTTTCTTTGCTAATACTAAAATATAAAAAGAAGTTTCACAACACTGCTAGTGTGCCAAACCTTCGCACATTTCAAACAGTAAGTGATGAGGAAACCACCACAAGTAAACAACCTGCATCACCAACACAAGTACAAAGGCAAGAGGAGGAGTCAGAGACATGTGTAGTCTGTTTTCTTTATGTTGGTATAAATGACCCTAGTCCCTGAGGGTGATACAGATCATTAGATCAGTGTACACTAATTATACCTCAATCAGCATTGTTTGAGGTATAATTATAATTGTTACCATGTTTTATTGCAAAGTGGTAAAGTAGCTTGACGGGTAAAGAGCCTGCATTATCAGGCCACAGATACAGTCCCTGCCACAGTGAGTACAAGTCTATATACAGACAGGCAACCTGCTAAAGTGTCTTTGAAAATTATATAATATAATATTATATATATATATATATATTATAGTAAGTAACATTTGTGCACTTTGACCTGCAGCACTGAGGAAGCATGAATGCATATTTCATTAAAAACAGCACAGGTTAATATACCAGAGTAAAGCGACTGTAAAGTGTTGCCAAATAATCTTAACAGCAAATGTTTCTTTTGCCTATTTTCAAGGTAAATATGCTAGTACAATACATTTCTTTTCCATTGCACTTAGCATGCTTCACTTCATTCCACTGGAAACCTTTGGGAGATAACTAAAAAGAAATGGAAAAAATATCATCCTTCTTGCCAATACCAAACATACTTTAGGCGGTTTAGAATCTAAAAAATAAATTAACTCAACTAAGCACAAAACAAGACAGAAAACAGTCTTAATTAAGCCTTAATTTGATTGCATCATATCATCAGTTTAATCTTGTGAGGAACCAGCTCACTCGTCTTGCCACAAATGACGTGAGCTGCAGAGGTTGAGGCCAAGCATTTCCAGCAGCGTGTACAGTAGCTATTCAACCAGACATGCAGACATGACAGCGAGGGAAAAAGTAGAGTAACACAGCTTACCTGCAGAGCAGCCTGAAGTGAGTAAAAGAAGAAGAGATGGAGGGAAAAAAAGAGCAGAAGTAGAAGAAAAAAGGAAGACAGTTGGTTAGGAGTGTCTGTGTATAAACAGCCAGACAAGAGAGAGCGGGTGTCGGGAGAAAGACAACATATAAATAGCTTCTAGATAAATTGAGGGAGGGGAGGTGGAGGATAGGTGCTCAAGGACAGCCGGAAGTTGGCACACATGCCATCACTGACTGAGCAAGAGGGAAGGAAGAGAGGACAAGAGGAAAAAGAAAAACCGATGGACAAGGCAGACAAAACAAATTACACTGTGACAGAAGTAAAGAACAACAGAGGAAGTGAAAAAGAAAGACATTTCAGAAGATTAACTATTTGCACACAGTTGGAGACTAAAATGAACGTCACTAAAAGGCAGACAAATTGAAAGAAGCCCAGCAGACAACAGCTGGGTACAGAGCTGGCAGATGTTGTCTGGAGTTAATGATGCTCTGTGATGTACAAATAAATGTAAAATTAAAGCTAAGGGTAATTTACTATCACTATACTGTAACATAACAACAAAACACATCCTGCTTAACTTTTATTCTGTTGAGGGTTCATAGAGCTCAAAAGAGAACAGTGTCCAAAATGTTTAGAAGCCACAAAGACAAAACACTTTTTCAATAACTAGTAAATGTTTACCTTTTAGGGGCAAAATAATGCTCTAATAGTTCTAATGACATTTCAGCTATTGCCTCTTTGCAGAGTACTTTTAATTTTTTTTTTAAACTTCTGGTGCACCCTTCTTGTAGATAATAAATCCACAAGTGTGACTTAGTGGGGATATTAGGGTTGGTGTGTGTGCTGACCAGAGATAGGAGGGTTCTGAAACTCAACCTTGTTTGTTTGAAAACAGGTTTCCGTCACTCGTCAATAATGCACGGGTGTGTGGCTGAGAGCTTACGGGATCACCTTACACCTGAGGGAGGAGTACTACCTCCATTCACTTAAATGACAAATGTACAGCGAATGGCTGTAATGGATACATGTATCTTTGGTATCTGAATGCTCCCTTGGGCAAATTATTTTATATGCAATATTTCTTTCAATTACAAATAAGGGATTTGTCCTTAGATTTCTAATAATTGAATTTGAATGAATGAATTGAATAAACAATTGAATGCTTTCATTCGTTTTACTGTACCACAAGCTTATAATATTTTAGCATGGTGAGCCCAAGTCTGGCAGCATAGAGTTCAGTGCAGGTGAGCAGTGAGGGAGGTTGTGATCAGAGGGCTACGAGCACAAGAAGCCGTGGGGTAAAAGGTAAGTCCCGCAAGATCCCAGCAGAATGCTGTGGGTTTACTTTTAATGGGAGGAGGTCTGAGTGCAATGAGAAAGGCTTTGTGGGATTGAACAGCCATAAAGTCACTACACATGTAAGAGAAATCCAGGCTCAGAGTAGCTAGGCCATGTTGAGCACACAGAGTAAGTGAGTAGTTTTTTTGAGGTTGCTAGGCAGAGGAAATGAGAATAAAGTTGTCATTTATGATTTATCAGAATCAGAATCAGCTTTATTTGCCAGGTATGAGGATGCATATGAGAAATTTTGCCCTGGATCATCATTGCTCACAATGTGCTTACACATACGAAACAAACCACAAAACAAACAATACACCCACTAATATATACACACTATCAACAGAATCAATCTAGACAGGTTGTGGCAATAGCGCAATGAAGAGTGCAAAGTATGGAGGAGTAAATTATAATTAGGATAGTTATTATTTTAATTACGGAACATAATGCAAAAGGGTGCTGGAATAAATAGTATTATGTTATTATATAAGTATTATATTACAATATGAACAGTATGAACGGCTCTGAAATAAGAGAATGAGAATGATGAATAAATAATAAGTTGAACTAGTAAACGGACTGATTAGAGACTGTGTTGCTGGGTTATTGCTCAAATTCACAGAGAGTGTGTGAGAGTGTGTGTGTGTGTGTGTGTGTGTGTGTACCTTTTGCTGGATGGTGGAGTGTTTCTGCTCCATGTCCCTCTTCTCTTTGGCAGCATCCACCACCAGCTGGTCCAACTGCAAGAGACAGAACAACTGATTAGTCAAGCTTACAAAACCACCTGCTAATGAGTGTTTAATTCAAAACAACATGCAAGAACTTTTAAGACACAAAATATAAACTTGTCACACTCTTTCTTGTGATTTATTGCACCACACAATTATAGTTCTTACAATTACAGACAATCTAAAGGTGGGCCATTAAAATCAAAAAATCCCTCTTTGGACTGCACCTGAAAAGGTGAATGCAAGCATGTTTGCACAGAAGCTTTCCTTTCTATTCTTGAGAGCATAAATGACTCCAGCAAATAAACAACTTTTCCACAGGCCACATCAAGACAACACAGGCATTCTCCTCTAAACAAAATGGACTGTGCTGTGGAGGCTTCATCATGTGTGAAATTGGATGGGGGATGACTGACTCTCCTCGTCCCCGCGAGTAACCATTGTGTGTAGAGAGGAAAATAAAGGATTCTTTTGAGAAGAGAAGAAAGCAACAAATTAAAAAATGACTTCAATGAAGTGCTAGAGGTCATAGAGTGATGCAGAAAATGTGCCATTTTGCCTTACAGCAGATTCTACTCAGTGCTTCATGTGTCTGTAACCGCAACCTGACCTAAATCATTGTCTCTCGAGCATCAAACAAAAAGGGACCACTATCTGCGTCTTAAACATGAGTGATGCATGTTTACTACATATTAGCTGTGTTCATCATATGCTTTTAATGCCTGATGTGGCTTTACAGAGACCAGTTACTGTACCACAACTTCAAGCCAAATGGCATTTCATACTAATGACTTACAGAGGAGTCAGTGTGCCAAATGAGATAGAAGAGGGTGGAACCAACCATTTACTTCCTTTCTGATGGCACTAACGTTTTGTATTGTAGCTATTAACAGCTGAAAGTTTCAGTAAAGCAACATTTTGTTTACTTTCTGCCTAATTTAAAGTTCTTTCTTCCACAAAATATATGTAAAACTTAATTATACTTTCGTGGAAAATAGGACAAAAATGTGATCCATTTATTTCAGAGAAGACAGCATTTGAAGGAGCCGGATCTTTTGTTTTGTTTGGAGAGGAAATGGGTGGACGGCAAAAAGGCAGGCTGATAACATCAGATGGGAAATGTTTTCCCCTGTCGCACAACAGTAACTAGTCCAGTCCATGCCATCAATCTGCTTCTATCTGTATCTCCAAAGGCAGTTTTGTTTTGTGTGTGTGTGTGTGTGTGTGTGCCTGTGCGTGCGTGTGAGTGAGTGAGTGTGTTTACTTTTATCTCCACATATTTTGTAACAGACTCACCTTACCTTTAACATCTTCTCTATCTCACTATGCCGCCACCACTGACAACATCAGCAGAGACAATTGCCTGAAATGTTTGATTCTGCTTCGATTTGTCCCCTATCCACCAGAGCATCCCACTGAAACAATTTGGTCACTTTTTTTTCTGCTAAAATCTGTCTTGACATGTAACACTAGGATGACAAGCTGCATGATTCATGGAAAAGTTGTAAAACATCCTTTTGAATGACTATATTCATCCCACACATGTTTAACCCTGAGGCCTTGTGTCATGGAAAGATGTTACTGGCAGAATATCTTATATTTAGAAGCAGCCCAGCAGTTTCTAGACGCAAGGGTGGGAAAAAATGGCATATTTGACATGAATCATAAAAGTGGTCATTCAAACACATTTAAAAAGTAACTTCAGCAGTCTATATGGTTAACAAGATATTTCATCCCAGAAAATACCCCCCCCTGCTGTAGCCTTATGTATCAATTATTCAGCTTATATCTATATACCAGCTCAGTAACTCATTCCCAAACAATCTAAGGAACTTCACCGTTCACAGTTCCTCGGTTTTCTGCAACTATTGTGTGTAACTTCAACAACCTTCTTTTGATAATATTCAGCAAAAAAATTCAGTATTCTGTTCCCAAGCAAAAAAAACCTAGCAGCAATATCATGTAAGGTAACTAAACACCTATAATGTAGTGAAAATTTATTTCAAGCTGGGGTAGAAAACAGGCTTTATTTGTTTACCTCCACCTTTATCATTTCCTCTCAACAAACTTTATAGAATAGATAAAGGCCAGAATGTACTAGCGTTTTGTTGGTCTCTCTAGTGTAACATTTTACCACCCTTGATCTCTTTCTCATTGATTACAGGCATTGAGTCATATTTTCAGACCTGTTGACAGCTACTCCACATCTCCCTGCACAGCCTCTCCACCTTCTTCAGCTTCATGATGGAGAGGAGAAAAGAAATTATCCAAAATCCCCTTGTCACAGCTTCCCGCAGCTCAGGCTCTGATCTTCCTCTCCTTTCAGTTTCACACTTTTCCAAATTCAGTGCAACAGGCTTACAATCCACACAACGCAGCTATATTTCTGTATCCAACCCTCTATCTCTCTTTCCCTCCCTTTCCAGGACCTGGTTTCTAAAACAATCTTTTGCACTTCTCTCCCTTTTTCCTCACACAATCCTTGCAGTGAGCGTTGAAGGCTTCCAGTCCATGCCTTTCCATTCTACTTCAATCACTTTTTTGCTTTGAGAAGATTACATTCCGCCTCTTATCCCTTCTTAAAAATCTGCTTTTTTTCTTTTCCCGGCACTCTTTGATTCTGTCTGTCAATCTTTTTGTTAGATAGTTCCAACTTCAGAGCATTAGGGTTAGAAACCACAACTCTTCTCTCCAATCCAATTAAGGGGACCACTGTCCCAACTCTTCAGATCTGACTTCCAAAATTGTCCTTTTTTCTGTTTCTCAAATACAAAATCACTGTCTGGTTCCTTTTTGTCATCTCTTTGTTGGTTCAAACATCAGAAAAACATGTTTACAGGCTACTCTTTTCTCTTAAGAAGTGTCCTTCTGCTCCTCTCCAGCTCCCCACTCAGAGACTGCTTTCTTCCACCCAATTTTGAGAAATATCGTCCTCATATTCAGCTCCAGTACGACTTTAGTTGTAGAGTTTATATTCCACAACCTCCAGCATCACTCTTTTTCTGTTTCTTTACTGTATTTGCTCAGCTGATTGTCAATGAGTCGGACTGTGGGAAAACCCTTCTCAGCCCTCTGGCTGCTTTCTTCCTCATTCCTGCTCACTGTAACAGCAGCTCAACTGTGATTATCATCTTAAAGTTACATTCAGGCCATCCTGTGGCTCAGAGGGAAGGCTCTGTTTACCAGAGGATGCACACAGACACACACAGAGCTGAAATATCAAAATAGACTCATGTTTGCTTATGATGAAAGAGTTTATACAGTATGTTCTAATAACATTGCATGTGTTGTCCAGGACTAACTTAGTGTTTATTTTTACACAAAGTATTAAATTAAAAGGAAATAACTGAAACATAAATTGTGAAACATCCAAATTAATTAAAGGTCCCATGGCATGAAAAATTCCCTTTATGAGGTTTTCTGACATTAATATGACTTCCCCCAGCCTACTTGTGATCCCCCAGTGGCTAGAAATGGCGATAGGTGTAAACTGAACCCTGGGTATCCTGCTCTGCCTTTGAGAAAATGAAAGCTCAGATGAGCCAATCTGGAATCATTGCGGCCCAGAGAATTTGGCCCACCCATGAGAGAGACATCATGGCTTTCAAATAAGCAAAGTGGCAGTTTGGCAGTGTTTAGGAGACTGTCAAACCTCTTAATAGACTTAGACTTAGCTTTATTAATCGCTTTGGGATGTGCACAGATGCATGGGTTTGTGTGTGTGGGTGGACAGTATACTGTAGCTTGTACCTGTCCTCCAAGCAGTTTCATTAGAGGTTGTAGTTCACTGAAGAGGTCATATCCTTGGTGGAAGAATGTCAGGTGGGCGTACATGAAGGACAACATCTGAGGAGAAGACAGTGAATATTCAGAGAGCCAATCGGTATGCTGCACGGATAATTAGAGGTAAGAAAAGTATACTCACTGATTTTAGGATTTCCGATCTTCTCTTTGATTGTAGCACATTAATCTGTAATAAATAAAAACAAAACTGTAAGGTTTTTTTATGACTGATGCTTTTGATAAATACTGATATGGAAAACATTGAGGAAAAACAACATGTACATGAGCAACCACCAAATTAAAGAAAATCAAAACAATCATCTAATAACCGATGAAAGAATGAAATACAGAACACAACACCTTGTGTCTTAAGTTCTATATTTGGTAAGATACTGGAGATGAAAAAAATTATTTCTTAAAACCAGGACAAATGAAGAAAAGTAGACAAATGTGAAATTAATCAAACTGAAGCAGACAAATTGCACATCACCCCAAGCATTACTGGACAGTAGTCCCTCATACAGACACCAGGAGGAGCTCTGTGTCTCATGTTAACTCAGGGATACTGTTGTTGCCTGTCTCTCCCTCTCTCCCTCGAAATTATGACCTGATTGTTGCAAATACAGATGGTGATGCTGGCTGGCATTGTGACTGAAAGGAACTAATGACTGGTTTGTGACAGTAGAGCCACAGTCTGAGCATGGTGGATGTACATATTTGGCTACTATGGAAGGTGAGGCAGCTTCTAAACTAATTTTACTGCTATGCCTCTGGATGAACTTGGATCCAATGGTTTGGCTTTTTTGTGGTCATGAAAGCAGGGAAAATGCGATCCTCTGAAGAATAACAGTTCAAATGCTTGTTGTGGAGAGCAATATTTTATCTGGCTGTAGGCTGTGAGGCCCTTTTCCTTGGTAACACTAACCACACTTTGTGTTTATATACAGATTAACTCCCACCCAGGGGAGGAAGCTTATTTTTCCATCTCCCAGCCAGAGTGGCTGATGCGTTGCAACTTTTACATGCCCCCTTATCTCGATTATGGTCAATAAGTAGTTTTGAATGGAGTGGCACCTATTAACCGGTTGTCAACCGGCACATTGCATTATGGTGTAAACAAACACAGGTGCCACAGGCAAAATTTCGGAGTATTTTGTTGGTAATTGGTTGGTAAATTGTGGTACTTCCACACACCCACAAAAGGTTGAGCAAGATTTAGGCTTATCACTATTTAGATGGGTAATTTCAGGTTTGTTAGGTTTACCTCTACTACGTATTAACTGTGCTCCTGTTTTTCTGTGTTATGTGCACAATTGTAGGCAATAATTTGTGTACCAGAGGTGACAAGTTACATCTGCATTAAGTCAGGTTGCTGTTTTATCTGTTTTGCTGCGTTACATTTACATGTTTTTTCTAGCCCTGAACAACAGACAATAAAGCAAACCCAAAGTTTATAGTTTATATCTAGCTCTTACGTGGCACAGCAGGGTAAAAGAGAAATGCTCAATTCTTAAAATGTCATGAATGCAAGTCTGGCTTACAACCTCTCTCATATATTTTCCTCTCAGTCTACCATCTTACATGTCACTGTAAACTGTACAGTGTATAATTAAGCAAAAATGCCACAAAAACAATCTTAAAAAGAACAAAAAAAAAAGAAGTTAAAATCTTTCTGAAATGTTTCCTGCAAGCTGAGCTGCAGAAATCATTTTTAAAAGTGCTGACAGTACTACCGAATGTGAAACTTTAAAGGAGACCCATTTAAATTAGCTGTGTTAGCTGCTGGGCTTATAGATTTCCAATAAGCAGACAGACAAGAGAGAAAAAAAAAAAACTAAAGTAAGTTCTTACAGCCAGGCTTCATTCTATGAGAGAGTGATTATGCAGTGGGCCTATGAAGCAGGCTGCCAAACCTATTCTGAAGCGTACTTTTGGGTTTCTTTTAAAATCTAATTTTGGAGCAAACTGTGCCCATTGTCTGTTTTTTTGGAGTGAGATGTAATAACGGGGCTGGCAGCTGCCATATCAGAAAGCTTGAAGCATTCACCAGTGCTACTGTGGCCACAGGGAGAGACTGAGGGCTCAGCTGTCAGATTCAATGATACATTAGCAGTTTTTACTGCGATAGGCCTGAGTACAGTACAAGACATCTGTTTGGCTTTGACATAAAAAGTCTAACAGACCTAAACGGATTTCAGTACAAGAAAAAGTAGAAATTTGCAAAAAAAACAATATTATTTGATTTAAAAACACAATATTTAGTTCCTTTAAAGTAGTTAGACCTGAAAGTTTTTTTAAATACATTTTTTAAAAACAAAATATTTTCAGTTGTCTTCTTGTGTGCCTCCTCCTCCTGCTGCTGCTTCCTTCCTCTTCCGCTTGTTCTCAAATTTTCTTACCTAAAAAAATTAATTTCTCCACCATAGTGTTTCATCAAACATGAAACTTGTCAATCTTGACCAAACTTTTTTTCTGCATTAATTTTACATAATTAATTTTTACATGAGGAAAATAACTATGAACTCCTTAATAGGGTTAGTTATAAACAGGCGGAGAGAGCAGCATTTTATCCATTTGTTTATTAATTATCTAATGGCTTATTATTCCATCTATGCAAACAAATACAGATGTATGCCACTATGTACTATCAGGTCACTGTTTGCAACAAGAAAAAAACTACTACCACTACTTTCTTCTTCTACTGCTGCTACTCCTGTTACCACCACTACAACTAATCCCAATGCTGCTCACTGTGTCGTGCGGATGCATCTGCTGCTACTATTTTTGAGCCAAAATCAACTCTGATGTGGTAAACTGGAACATGACAGGCAGATGAGCTTGGGTGTTTCACTTTGGATGTAACGGAATCAAACAGAGCTGCTGTCCATTCCTCTCTGTGCCACTTCAACATTTTTAAACTGACTTAGCACATTAAGTTCCATATCGTCACCTTCCTAAAATAATCGCCTAAGTCATTTTTTGACAAAAAGTATTTTCTTGCCTATATCATCTCCTCATGGTGCTGGCCACCTCTGGTAACATTTCCTACATTCTCAGTTGAACAGGTCATGTGATTCTACGCCTTAAGTATAACTGCCTAAGTCAAAATATGTTCAGTATTTGGTTCAGTTTTTTGTGTTTTCTGAAAAACGTGAAAAAATGACTTAGGCGATTATTTTAGGAAGGTGACGATATCCAAATCCAAATTGGCGAAGGGGCACAGACAAATATTGTACATAACTGTGTAGCTGGGCTTCTTTTTTTTTTTTAAAGCTGCATGTCAGCAATCTCTTGCTAAATCACTATAGATAACCCAATGTAATGTCTAAAGTGCTGTAGAGTAAAGTGTAGAATTCACCAATAAAAGCATGTACTGACATACAGTAATATAGACACAGCTTTTCTATAATTTTATATATAATTTGTTAGCATATTTTAAGTGCAAGTATAGAGATCACATTGCCATACCACTGCTACTTGAAATGTCCATAGATTCCGTGCAAAGGAAGACTTCTGACAAAAGTTGAGTTTTGTTCATTACCTGTCACTAAAAGAGTTTTACAATTTGAATTCCCAAATGAGTTGTTGTACCTGTAAGACGTAGTCAAGGACGATGTGTCGGAAGCACTTGCGCGTGGCAGTGAGGATGTTGGTGGCCTCCTCCACCTCATGCTGCTTGTTGCGGGGAGCTTGGGCATTCTTGATCAGCGCCGCCTCCTTTTCCTCGCTCACTTTGTCAAATTGCTTTTTGGCTTCTTTGAACTTACGTATGTCGCTGACAAAGGAAGGGAGGGGATAGATACTTAATAAGACAGACAAACAGTGCATTTTGTACAAGTATTTTTAGTATGTAGGAGCAAATAATAGGAAATAGAAAAATAATCTGCTGTAAATGAAATCTAAGACAATCATTTATTTATTCATTATTATTACTCATATATATATTTATAACAAATTAGTTTTTTCACCATTGATTGCATAGTTTCAGCACTAAAAATCTGTCTTGTTACTTGATGGTGCCACAAAAATGTTAAGTACTATGTTTTCACACAATTTAGGAACAAAGTTGAAGGGGTTTGACAAACTATGACCGGGGTCAAATAGGACATGTCCCTTTGTTGTCAACAATCTTGTGAGTGGAAAGGTCTAATGTTAAAGGAAGCTAAGTTATCTCTGGATATGAAGCAACACAACCATGCTCACGCAACAGAAACACACAGAGGTTTAAGGTGATTTAACAAGTCACGGTCAGCTGGAAATCCAAGAAGGTTAAAACAAACAAAATCTTTTTGACCCAGGTCTTGTGCTGTAGCTGTGAGTGACTGGGCAGTAACCATTTATCTTGA
The DNA here is from genome assembly GCF_008692095.1 of Etheostoma spectabile. NCBI lineage: Eukaryota > Metazoa > Chordata > Actinopteri > Perciformes > Percidae > Etheostoma > Etheostoma spectabile. The sequence goes on along the minus strand of NC_045741.1, from coordinate 18,542,148 downwards.
GGAGGAGGACAAAGTACTCAAATTTGGCGGCTCACATTTGTTCTTTGGTGTGTTTTGCCTCAATGAGATTAATGTTTAAGTGCTTCAAGGTAGTGAGTAATTACGATGTAACATGTTTCCCAGTTCTGAGAAGGATGGGTGCTTCTGATGTGGGTGTTAAGCTTTGGTATGCCAGGGGCAAAAGCTGCTAATCCTTATAATGAAATAAACCAGAAGGGCCCACTGCTTCCTGCACTTATACAAGCAGTCTGGAATTCAGAGCTGTATAATGAGGTATTAAACAGGTAGATATGAAAAGAAAACATTATAATATATACTAATATAACTTAATGTCCTTACATGTACTGTCTGGATCATCTACCAATCAGATACATCCCTCGAGCTTCTGCTTTGCATTCACAGTTCCAAAAGTGGGCTTTCTGTATTCAATATCCATTACACTTTTCCTCCAGCACGGAATTAAAGTACAAGTATATTAAGTATATTGCTCGTTTTAATTTGATCTGGATACAAGCATAAGTAAAATCTAAATGTGCTGTAGCTTGTTCTCACTGACAGATGGCACAAAAAGTAAAATGAGGTCAGTCTTCAAAAGCTCAGATTGCTCAAAGATATAACCAGCTTTATCCATCTTTATTTAATTAATACTCACTCTTTGACAAATGTTTGAAGCTGGATCTTGATTGATCTCTGGGCCTGATCAAATAATATCTGTAAAGAAAGAAAGAAAGTGAATGCTGCTTTCTGTTTGGCAAAATAGCTTCTATCTAGTTAGTTAAACAAATCAAGCATTGAACAGCTTAAGGCACTTCTCTAAAAAAGCAGCAAAAAGCTGAAAAATATATTCGCGTTCCAGGCCACAGGATGTTTAGCAAGTCAGCATTTGGCACGTCTGTTTAGGAGGATTTTTGTTAACATCACAGGGTGCAATTAGGCAGCTAAATTTACACAAACACACTGACTTTGTAAACTCCCCTCATAAAGACTTAAACAAGAGAAATGATGTTATTTGCTTATTCTTGGTGGTGAGTCATACCCTCATTAACCTGCATGTTTACTTGAAAAATGAGCTACCAAGCAAAAGGCCCAACACACAGAATTCTCTCTAAACAGGGCTTCAGTGCGATTTCACGACCAGACAAGACAATCTGAGCAGTGTGGCTGGGAGAGACAACCAATGACAAACAGATTGAGCACTGTGTTTGAGAGGATCATGTGCCAAAAGATCGCTGAGTGGCAAAAACCTCTCTGACAGTCAGCTGACGTGACCAAAGTTTCCACTGTTGAGTCACAGTGGCAGGCCTGCACTGTGGCTTAAGGGTCTAGTCAAGGAAGCTGATAAGAGGATTGGGTGAAGAAAGACTCCGCTGTTGAGTAATGGTAGAATTCCCAGCCTTCAGCTTTTTGAGATACTACTTATGAAGACATATACAGTCTCTTCTTTAATCTGGCAATATTACAGTCTGGCTTCAAGGAGGAACGAAGACTGTATGTAGAACCCAATTCAATCAAACCTGAACAAAACAAGCCAAAACCTCACATGTAATGATGTGATGAAGTATGAGATTTAGTTGACCTATGAAGTATAGTTTTCCACCTCATCCCAAGGATAAAGTTTAATTCTGCATTCAGCTTTAACTGTACGCAGCTTTAATAGTGTTAAATTAGTTTTAAACATAGTAAAACGGTACTTATAGTGTATTGATTAATCTGCTGGTTTTCTCTATAATTTGTGAAACAAATATGCTCACAGTTTCCTAGATTTCAAGGTGACGTATAAATATTAATTTTTGTGTTTTGACATTCGATTTACTATACGTCTAGAAAAATTTAACATTTACAAGGCTGAAACGTTTGTCATTTTGCTTTAAAAATGACTTACTAATGATTAATCGATTGTCAAAATAGGACAAAACGAAGGATGAATCTCTGTCAATAGACTAATCAATTCCTGAAATAAGTGCATCTCAATAAAAGTGCCTTTAACTTAACTTAACCATTCTCCTGCTCCACTAAAAATGGTGTTGGTAGTTGCAGCAACAATAGTATTAATTGGGTGTGTGCAAAATAGGTATTTTTCACACAAAAACTGAACGGTGGCTTTAATATTATTAATATTATTAGTTACAGTGGTGAGGTCAAATAGCCTTCATGAATAAAGTAATTTAAAATCCAATTAATCAATGTTTGACTGTTCATCATTCACATTCAAGATGTTAAAGTTCCTGATCTTAAATACTTTTTGTGATGCACATTTGGCATAGATACATGACCCATCCACAAGAACAAATATAGCAATGGTTCAATTCCCAGTAGCAGCACCTCTGGCAAAGTTGTTTGTTCTAACAAACATCTCACAGACAGAGTGATGCTGGCTGGAAACTCACTCTGAACATGTTATGCAGAGCTAATAGAAACGTGACATCACAAGAGAAATCAAGCAAAAAACTTGTACTGTAGCAAAAAGCCTCTAGCTCGCCCCGTGCCTCTTTTCAATGTTCAAGGAATTGTTAATGAGAGGATAAAGAGAGGAAAGTTGTGTCTCCATTTTTGAATGTCAGCGTCATGCTTACCAGAGACTGACAACTGAGGAGGCTTACAAGGGGACAGAACAGCCACATAATCAGATCTGTCCTACTAGGCTCCTTGGAGTATTAGGTGGAGGACAAGAAAAATAAAACAAGAAGTCCTGATGTTTATCTGTTGTCCAAGATCTAGTGGTTGAAAGTGGAGTGCATTAGATAACCGTGATGTAAAAAATGTAAAGGCCAACAGAATATTTATATTACTCTTACTGAAGCCTAAAATGGTCTCCAGGATGACAACCACATCATTAAAGACTGACCATGACAATGTTTACCTCAGTAAAGCATGATTTATTCTACCAGATACCACAGATTCCATAACATGGAAGACAGGGAATGGATTTTATCAGACAGGAAAATCTTCTCTTTATACCCAGCACTTAGGTGCATAAGTAACGTTGTTTTTTTGTGAAATGGTGTTGTATATGTAGCTTTGCCAATTCCTTCTGTACCATAAAAGCAATTGAAGGTTAAATGTCTTGCTTAAGGGCACCCCTACATAACTGCTTATCCCCTACAAAGCATTTCTTGTTTTTGCTTCCCTTTGTCAAACCAGTGGCCATCTTCTCACAGACATAATGTCTCTGTCTTGTAGTCTGCTGCTGTCCTTCCCAGCAGTAAATAATAACTGACAGTTAAAGAGCTGCGAGACCATCGGCCCAGCTGAGTTTTGTCATCACACAGCTGTAAGGGGGGGGAGACAACGCATCCGGTTTCACATGGCAGTGATATGTAGATGTGCATACCGTGTGATAGTTGATCATCTCCTGCAGGCTCTCAGCAAACTTTGTGAGACTGGACTGTGGAGGGAAAAGGAGGACAGCCATGAAGGCAGGCAGAATAAGAATGTCACCATAATTCTTATAACAATTCTCATAACAACAAAACCAAGGCCTGTATTAAAACAATAAGATGCAAATTTCTACTGCATGCAACATCACAGACATGTCTGCACAGTCACAGACTCTTCTGTCAGACAGGTATGGAAACTTTGGTCTTTTTTGGAGACACAATAACACTTTAGGAAAGAATTATTTTGGCGATGTAACTCTCTCCAAATACATGCAGTGGTTGAACTTCAAACCCAAAGGTGAGGCATTGAGGGAAATACACATGCCTCACCATGCAAAATTCATGTGGGAAAACAGAACATGTGACGTCTTCAAGACCCACTGGACATTACAAGGTTTAACTAGGTCTCATTTTTTAAAAACCTTTATTTAATCCAGTAATGTCATGTAAGAATGAAAGCTCTCGACTCAAAAGAGACATAAGGTAGTGCGTGCAAACAGAGAGAAATTATAATTTATTTATTTAATATTAATAGTGTTAACGCAAACCCATTTTAACGCCATCAATTTTTTTTATGGCGAGATTTACATTCTTTTTGGGCTAGCAAACTTTGTAGTTTTTTTCACATGCTGTTGCAACAACTACCAACGTTAAAACAAAAAACTACAACACCACACTGGATCTAGCTAGACCGGAAACAAACCACGGGCACGCCGCACACACTTGTTTGGGCTTGTGAGCTGGCCAGAGAGTAGTAATGTTACGTATTGAGTGGATGGCAAGCACGAGACGTCGAAATGGATGCCAATAAGATTGTGGATGGGAAGTTTACTTTTAAAAAGTTGCCAAATGGTTTCATTGTCAAGACCAAAATGATTCGACTGTTTTGTCATTGTGAACTGAGCTATCATCGCAGCACGCCCAGTCTGAAATACCACTTGATGGCCAAGCACCCAGCTGATGCCAATTCTCCGCCCCCTCGTCAAGGTACTTTTTTCACCCTTTTATTGATGGACAATGTTGCATTGTGTGAGAGATTATTTGCTCCAAGTGTGAATGACCGCTCCAAGTGAGAATGTTACGTGTGAAATTGAACACTACAGTAGGCTATATGCCAATGTTGTTTTCAATAAAAAAAAACATTTGCACAAAGCAAGCCAATCCACTTTTCAATGTTGATAAGAGCATTAAAATGAAAAAAAATAAATTAAGGCACATTTAGAATAGATAAAGATGTGTGATTAATTGCAAGTTAACCAAGACATTATTGCAATTAATTGTAATTACATTTTTAAACAAATTGTCAAAAGAGGCCCGCCCCACACATGCAAAAAACACACATTGTACTAATGCTGGTGACTTTCTATGATTCAGATCAAGCCAGGTTGTTTTTTGTTTACCTCAATGACCTCATCTTTGGTGGACTGCTGGGCTAGCTCCCGGATCCCGCTAACAAACTGCTTGTTGGCTGCATTGTAGGCTTTTCCAGCATCAATCATCCCAATACACAACTTCACCAACTAGAGAGAACGAGAAAGAGGCAAATGCTTAGGGGCGTAACACTTGAGTGAAGAGTAACTAGAAACAATTAATTTCTTCAGGGCATTCTGTCTTTTTTTAAACACTTGAAATTCACTGCTTAAAATAGATTAAGGAATGGTAGTTTTGTTGGAATTTGGTGTAGTTTCTAGATAATTAACAACAGGCACTTCTCTACAACTGAGTTTTTGAGTTTTTTATTTGCATGATCTTGTTGTTTTTAGGACTTTTTTGTTTGCTTGTTTGATTAGTAGGTACTTTTTCGAGAAAATGTAGTTCAGAAACATTTAAGATACATACTGCATTTAATTTTTTTTATTTTATCAGTTTAAATGAAAAGGAGCTGCGGACACATTACATTTCATTAAACTAAAAGCATCCCTCACAGTTCAATCAAATCTGACCTTAACCTAACTTGTAAGCACATCCAAAGCATCATAATAAGACGACAGCTAGCAGCTGTTACAGTCTCCAATCCGTTAGGAAAATAGCCCTTTCATGAGCAGATTTAATATTGGCTTAGTTAGAAGTTTGTCTGTCTGTTTACTTTTGGCAACATAGTTTTGTGTGTATATGTATGGTAGGTAGGACTCTTTAGCCCCTAGTCTCTGGACTCCACCCATCAACATGTGTACACTCAGAGACACACACAAATACACACACTATCACAGCCATACTCGTGCACACAAACACACCCACTCTCCAGCAGATCCTTCCTTTCTAGAGCAACAGGGGAAGTAAGGCTGGGGCTGAGTCACAGAGGTGGGGTGAGGAGGAGGGTGGGACTCTATAAGACTAAGTACAGAAACAATGAACTGGGATCATCCAAGCTCGGGGTCTCGCCCTCAACTAGTGAATATACTCTCAGCACTGATCAGCAGGGATCCACTGGGAAGAGGGTTTGGTTTGCTATCAGGGCAGTACACATCTACTCATTAACAACTGTTTGCTTGGCTGGTTTAAAAGTTAAGTCTACATTTTGTTGGCAATGAACAGAGATCTGCTCCAATTTCAGAATAACTGATAGATTATAGGATGGCCACTGTTGCTAGTAGCTCACACAGTTGAACAAATGAACAATTGAGCAATGTTTTTAATGGGTGGTACTCACTTTGTCAAGCTTGGATTCCAACTCGCACACATCCCCCTCCACTTCCTCTATGGTGGCTCTGTGGGGAAAGAAAAAAAGCATTTGAAATCAACTGTAATCATAATTCAATACTATCAAATTTATAGACATTAAGAATCATTTGTATGCTAGGTGGTGAAGGGAAGATAAAAGACACATTGCAGGACAATCCTTGTGTGAAGAACATGAAATCCTTCTGTGCCACTTTGGTTAATGGTCTTTGCCACATTATTATCATCTTATTTATCATATGTCCTGCGTTCACTGTACAGACTAATGAAGTAAGAATGTTTTAAAATAAAACAATGTCAGCTTATTTCAAAACCTGAGGCATTTAATGTTGTACATGACGATACTCTATTGATCTTGAGTGGGGAAGCAAAAAACAGCATACGCATAGAAGCATTTAGAACAGCACAATTATTCCCGACAACATGTCTTGACTACCTTGGTAGATTTTTGTTATCATGCTCTATGATTATGTAACAATTATTTGCCCAACTGTTGCATTGCATATCAATTTCCTAACAATTTACATACAGGGGTAACTTCAAACTTCAAGTTAAATGTAACAATTCAATTTCATCAAGCGCCCATTTTCTATCATTACAGTTACAGCATCCAATTACAGCCTCTAAAAATTACAATTGTAATACATCATATTATAGACTTCTACAGTACTGACACAGCCACGTGCAGAAACACACACCATTAGAGGCAGCCCAACTGAGAGCTGCCATTTTGGGTAATGCTGCAGGCCTGGAGTCAGGTCTGGCAGTCTGCCCCTAAAAATGTGACAAAGCACAGCTTGGTTCTCCACAGGAACAGCCTACAAGCACGCCAGTGCCACAACAGTACTCATCAGCACCAGCACAGGCTTGGTGAATTAATCAGCAGTCATTTTTGATGATATATGCACTTCAACATGTTACTGTGATCTTACTCCAGTGTAGGAAAGGTACATAAGCATCTGATAAGTGTCTCTCCTACAGTAAACAGTGGTTTATTGTGTTTTACCCTTTGTTATAAGTTTACTAAGATGTTATGAAGATGCGTTTTTAGTTTACTCTACTCAGGGTTACACAGTGCTTGCTGTGCTTGAACTAAGGTGTGCCCATTGGGTGTGCCTAATAATTACAACACTAGGGCAGTTTGTGCTCATCACCCTAGTTAGTACTATCCAAACACAAAGCAGCAATAGGCACCATTGCAAGATTAACAAAGAGCCAGAGAAGAGCATGCTTGTTGGACTTTTTGTTTGCACATTATCAAAACTGAATGTATGACACAGTGCTAACCTTTGCAGGTGTTTAGTCTTATATAATCAGCTATGTCTTACAGTTAAGTTGTGGCTTTTTGATAATGAATGTTCCACAATTACAACAAATCTAGATTGCAGGCTTATTGTGATGTTGCCCTCAGCTCAAATCACAGGAGATTAGATCATTTATGTAATGCTTGAATGTAAATGTCCTAGTTTTACTCGTGTGCCAGTATTGTCGCACGGGGGTGTGGCTGTCCCCCCGTCGGCCAATCCCATTTACTTCACCTGCTTGCTGTCTCCCCTGCACGCCGCCCCGCAGATGGCTCCTGCGCGCGCTCTGCTCGGCAGCCCGCACGTGACTGCGCGCGCCTGCTCGACCAGGTGAACTAAATTGGGCAATCAGAAGCTCGCGGCTAGTTCAATCAACGTGTTATAAATACGCGCATCAGTCATTTGACTGGCGTGTGTTGGACTGAGAAGACGGCAGAAGCATGGAAGCATACACTGTGCGGAATTGGGACTTTTAATTGTGACGGGCTATTGTTTTTTTACCTGTCTGTTTACCTGTGCCGACCTGGTACCCGCTTGACTGGTCAAAACAAAATATACTTTCTGAGTGAAATCCGAAGTCTGGTCCTTCAAGTGTGGACACCTCACAGCTTAAAGAAACACTTGACAAGTATAAAGCAAAGAGATTAAGAGTGACACCCTGCAGTAGCAGTGGGTAGCATTTCCTAAAACCCCTCCAGCTGTGTTCTGGTGTCACACTTACAGCTTGCCAACATCTGGTCACTGTCGAGGGAAAAACAAGAAGCTCACTGAGTGCTTTCAGCAAGGCGTGCTGGGATCAATGACTCCTGTGTTTTTACTGTAGGTGTTTAATGTGTTTTATAATTAATATTAATCTTAGGCTTTGTATTGGTGTCTGTATAGGTTTTAACAATAGCAAGTCCTACTATAATGAAACATTATTTAAAAGCACGGAACACCAGAGTCCTGAGCAACATAAGTAAAATTTGATTTTACTGTGACTTGTCTTTATTAGTAGTCGTCACTATGTTTACAGTAAATGCACCTAAATAACTTTCTATATCTAACAACACATACCTTGTTGTCCTTTATATGAAGAAGGTTATGATTTAAAGTACTGCTTGAGGTCAATAAGTTTAGACCAAAATCACTAGGACAAATTATTATACTTTATACAAACTGAAAAAAATGATATATTCTACATTTCCAATGCATTTGTCTAATTTGCATGTGTTCTTCATCAGCAAGTAACACTGCTTTGAAATCTTCAATTATTTGAATACACTCCTAAAACAAAGTAGATTTAAGCAGAGATTGAGCAAATCATTTTAGAGATCTCTAAACTTAGGAACAGCAATATGTTTAATGAAACCAAGATAAATATCAGGCAGAATGCTGTTATTGGTATAAAAAAAATCTTCCTGAGTCTGACCTCAATGTAGCCAAGAATCCTTTAGTCCATGGCTAAGACTCTAAGCTATTGCTAAACCTGAGCTCAAACCTTGCCATGTTTAAAATAAATATACAATATTCATATTTTTGGCTATTCTACCAGAAGGAATAACTTGGTGTTGCAGCCAAGTGTAATTAAACAGAAAAGCACAAACAGGCAGCAACTCGCTCGGCAAGTGGAAATGTGTGCATGCCACAACCAAACTGTTGCGTCTGCAGGAACTGACATAAACCCAATTCGGTCAAATATGTTTAGTGCTGATCCCTTAGGCGCTAAACCTACACTGTATTAAAGGATGAACTGTATATCAAAGAAAGCTTTACAGTTATTCACTGCACCGCGCAGCTTAGTTTCTAGATGTAGACAGAGGATAAAGAAGCTTGAGGAAAATTCTAAAATAGATAGCAGTCATACGTCGTTCACAAGGTTTACCAGTAAATGCAACATTTTGTCCCGTCTGTGGTGTTTTTCAGACAACAGCAGTGACCAGTGCTAGTTAGTGTCTGTTAGCTCACAGGGCTCTAGGGCGTGAGTAACATTTTTCCTCTAGGTCGCACCTAGGTGCACCTAACGTCCTCGCATCCGCTGCCTCTTCACAAACGAAGCAATGTTGTTTATATCAATATGGTTTAATTTTGCATTTTGTGACCCATTTCTTCTGTAAAGGCGTGCCTGCGTTTGGATCTCTCCTCTAACTCTCTCTCCTCTCACTCTTCGCGCAGCCCGGCCCCCATTTACTCACACACAGCTCCCAGCAACAGAGACAGAGCGGCGACAGCGCGGGTATACGCTTCTGACATTTGTCCACAGTTTTGATTATTATTAACACAGCTGTATATTGTTAAGCAGGAGAGGCAAACCTGTATTTGTACCAGTGTTTCCTCTGGTAACTCTGCTATCGCGGCCGCCACGGCAAAAAACACAGAAGAAGTTATTGAATGCAACTAACTTCAGTTCGTAGAGTAATAGCATGTGGGACGGAGCCTGCTGGACCCATTCCTAATAAGTCAGCCGTCCCAGTACGTCCATCGCACTCCCCCTCTCTTCCTAGTTCTTTTAATCAGTTATTGTTGAAAACAAGTGAAGGAGCTTTCACAGAGATACTTTTTTTTCTTTTTATAAATATGTTTTAGGCTTTGTATTTTGTATTTATGTGTTGCAGCTGTATGTATGTACAGCAAACTACTTCAAGATAAGAGGAATGTAGCACAATATGAATGTGAAATCAGTTATAAATAGCCTATGTGACTATAAAATTTGTTTTGGTTAAAAATCAACAAATAATCATAATAATTAATCGTGATCTGAATATTGATCAAAATAATCGTGATCCTTTTGGCCTGTCATCTTGTGTATTTTGATCACTACACACTAGTGTAAACGTTGAACTGACATCAGTTAAATCAATTTATTATATATTCTGCACTTTATAATTGAACAAACCTGTGAGACAGGCTTGCAACATGGGAACATTGTCACAGAGGTGTATGTATCTTGTCTTGAGTTTTATGACAGGAACCCAAACATGGAATGAACTAAGGATTAAAGTAGAGAAGGAGGGCAAAATAGGGTCAAAAGCAATTAAGAGCTTGCCTCTTTCACAGAGGCACAAATCCTGGTGTGGCTATGCTACCAAAGGCTATGTTAGCATGTCAGTTGCTACAGGCAAAGTCTATTTCTTTGATGTATCGCCCAGATGATGACTGTTTTGCTGACAGACTCTGGTGTCTGTCTTGAAGAGGAGTTAGCCTATTCTTATATTTTTCTACATTTATACACTGGGATTTTTGTCCAAATGCAGTAACTAATACAACAGTAGTGAGTACAAGCTACAATCCTTGGCTCAGTAATATCTCCAGCAACTAGAGACGGGCCCAAAGCTTTTACAGAGCAGCATGTCCCAGATTAGTCATTTCTGGAAGATTTAGATGTGATCTTAAGAACAACCATAAGGGATAATTACACATTTATTATCCTTACACAAAAGCAAACAACTAAAAGCTGTCTGATTGAGGAACTGAAGCATGGACCTGCAAATTCTTATGTAATAATCAATTTATATTTCCACCGTTTTCCCAAGGTTTGTGGAAGCGTTTGGTGCACGATTTGGCGGGGGGGTTAAGTGCTCCTCCCTTAAGACAAAGCTATATTTTTAAATTTAAAATAAATGCAATTTCACATTATTTTGGGCCATAATTATAACCATATCTGTGTCTAAAACATTGGAAAAGCTAGAGCAGATAATAAATAAGTAAGACTTAAAAAGTTTAGGTAGTGCCCGTAACAGCTTGCGTGCTGCACTTAAGCCTTATAATGGTAGGGAAAACCCTTTCCATTTCTAAAAATATGCTACAAGCTGACCTGTAAGATGTTAAATCGAGGAATTCTTAATTCTTTGAACAATGAGAGTCAATTTGTCCTTAATAAAAGCACTTGACCTCATTTGCTCAGGTGTAGCTGCTTTGGGGCAAACAACAGGAAACCGTTGGAGCTCTGAGATGTGAATGTGTAAAACTGAGTCAATCGAAGGCAGGAAAGCCCAGAAAAGTTAGACACATTCAGCATCTTTCCCTGGAAAAATAATGGTTTAGACAAATTAGCTTTGGAAACTCAATCCTTCAGTCAGTCAGTCACTCGCTCTTTCGCTTTCTATGCAACCACAAAAACATGACTATTTCCTTCTAATCTCGTAATTTGAGTTTGCAGGGTGAACTTGTGAAAGTGCTGACAGGATAAGAAAAGGAGGAGCCCTGGCAAGATGCAAATCTGGGCCATTGCCTCACAGCGCTGACCTTGGAGCATGTCCAGCGGAGAGTTTGGATAATAAGCAGCAGAAGAAAGCATGAGAGACACAGACTTTTAAAATCCATCACACACAGACACAATTTAGGGGAAATTCAGAGAGACATCAGCAGTGCTGAGCCTGGAAATTCAACTGATATTGATCCATATCTGGCCTCAACCTGGCTGAGTATTAGGTTCTAGTAAATGATTTCCAAATAGGGCCCTAGGATTGTGGAAGAGTTGGAACACTGTGCAAAAAATACAGCCTAGTCCATTACATACGTCCCATTTGGGGTTAGAGGTTTTTTTTTCTTCTCACTAAACATATTTTAATAACCATTAAAAGGTGTTCAATCAAGTCAAGTAATGAGAGTGGCACCCAGGATTGCCTGAACAAAGAGCAAGTAGGGCAATTTTCTTTATAGCTTGAGTAGGTCAGGAGTTTATTATACCTAAAATACTCCTAGAGCTTTCAGGCATATGGCAGTTATGAGAATCTAGAGATGCATGAACACCACAGATAACACCTTTGCAACTGCATCTTCAAGAATGAACTACCCACGAGGCCTGTGATCTGCTGCTCATGTTTATAAACTATAAAATTCATTGGTATAAGAACATCAGGGGATATGAGTTTATTATGTTAATGCTGTTATCCAAAGATTGTTGGAAAGCACATATGTGTGCATATATGATTTAGAGGCAGTGGCAGTGGAAATGAAAACTGGGTAGAGTAGTGGGCCCTTAAGGGTCACACCATTCTACCCACCAAGGTACACAGTGCTAAAGCCAATGCCACACAATGTCTTTCAGTCATTGCACAACAAAGCACAAATAATACGGAAATCACACAGTTTATACAAACGTAAATCTCTTAATCCTAAATTATCAAAACATTATATTGAAGAGTGTAAGCTCTAGAAGTTTGTTGTCAGGTCCTAAGTAGCTCTGAGAGGAGATTAGCTGAGAGTATCTAAATGGTTTATGTTGTATAAATGTTAGCATAGTTTGTTACACCTACATAATTTCTTAGGACACATATTTGTGGATACAACAGAAAGAAGTGCAACGTCAATGCGCTGCACTGAATTATTTTTTGGTCAATAGAGGTGGGAATTACCAGAGGCCTCACAATATGATATCATCACGATACTTATATCACAATAGGATCTTATTGTGATTTTAAACATATTGCAATATTCTGCAATATATTGAAATTTATTACCCTTTTTCCTAATTTCAAATGATGTCCCCAAAAGGAAACTTTGTCAACATCTGTTTTATCTAAAAAATATACATTTTCTGTTTGTTCATCTCACTTCAATTTTATTGCTGCAAAATCGGATTGTCTAGCAGAAAGACTGACCTACACATTTATAATAATAGATTGACACTTGGCGTCTGTGTATGGCTACAGTATTGCCACGGAAAATATCGCGATACTATGCTGTATCAATTTTTACCCCCACCCCTAGTCAATATTGAACAATCTAGAGTAAAAGCTGCATATTGATTTGCTGAAATTTGACTTGCATTTTGTCGATCTGTGAACTTTACAAACCAAGCCTTGTCTTAAAATGAAGGGTAATGGAAAGTGGGGCTGCTCTGGTGCTCTCTCAACTCCTGTGTTAAAAGTGCTAAACTATTCGCGATTCTCTCTAAAACGATTTGTATACAATTTATATACACATACACACACAAACATGGCCAAAACAAAAAACAAAAAATAGTTTTGTATATATGCACATAATCTAATAAGACAAGACCTGCATAAACTAATTAGGCAAAACACAAAAAGGCTGTTCATCTATTTTATCACATTACATCTAACCACCTTATGTTTCATGTTCTAAGAAGCCAATTCTCCACCTTTAAACATGACTGAGCCTCTGACA
>NC_045741.1:18528009-18528661 GCF_008692095.1 Etheostoma spectabile | reverse complement strand
GAGAAGGTGACTTTCACAAGCATGTTTAAGGTTTAAGCATGGAATGACTACAAAATAAAAATCTCAGTACACAAAACGTATGTGTGACAAATACTGTATATGTCAAAAGCTAACAAACTCAGATTTATGTGTATATATTTTTTAAATCATGTATGGAAATGTACATAAAAGAATTGTTATCGGTTTAGAATCAAATTGTTGGCCTCTGAATCGGAATCAAATCGTGAGGTGCCCAGAGATTCCCACCCCTACTGAACGATATAAGAAATAATTGTAATGATCTCTCAGTCATGGCAGAGATTATCTGAACACTTAATATCTAAAAGGTCTTACAAAATAAAAGATGTAGCCATTAAATATGTTAACTTCAGGAAGATCCGTTTCTTATACAAGTCAAAGGGTGAACAGGAGCCATTGTTTTCCTCGAACATTCAGACACACTTCACCATTGATATAGTGATACGGTGTACCGTCTCTCAACATTGCATTATGGCGTCAATAAGCTTGCGTCTCTCAACAGCTCACATTGTGTGATAAAGTAGACTGGGTGATAACAAGCAGACAGCCCGGATGATGCAGGTACTTTACTCTCAGTGCAAAGAGATTCTGACCAAACTGATATCTGGCTTCTGCAAACTAAAAAGAAGCAGCA
>NC_045741.1:18526514-18527999 GCF_008692095.1 Etheostoma spectabile | reverse complement strand
CAAAGCATGCAAGTAAGGAGGGCTTTAGTTGGTGAAGATGTAATCCGTGGACAATCTCATCTCATTTAATTTAATAAACCAGACAACATTCATGGTGCTAACTTCATTTCAAGTGTTCTGTAGCAAAATCATTAGTGCAATTTGTTCTGAAACAGGTAATGGAGCTCTGACTCCTGACTGTATAATCAAACATACAACTCTGGTCCACTATTTTTTGTGTTTTTGTGTTTCACTTATCTAGGCTGCTGATTACAGACCGAACATTGTTAGGTTCAGGATAGAGTTTTAATGAGCAGTTGTTTTTTTCTGAGTCCAACCAACACTTTCAACTTGTGCGGTCACATCTTTGTGTCAGTTAGCGCCACTACTGAACGCCTTTCCATTGACTTTGTATGTAATTGTGTCACCTTTGAAAATACACCCTGCTTCCTGTCTTAACATGCTTAAGAAAACCTGATTTAAGAAAGTAGGAACCAGTACATTTGGGCCATTTTACTCAAAAAATACTTCAAACTAATGAATTACTACCAAAGTAGTTGCAGATACATTTTTTGTCAACTTTATAGACTCCTTGTTTCTGTATGTAAACCGTATTGAAGAAGTAAATGCTCCAGAGTTCATGTGTTCAGCTTTAGGTATATTTGCTGTGACTACACATTGTCCGGTGTTAAACATTCACCACATGTGTTGACCTTTACAGCTAAGAGAGTGACACAGCTTGTGTGGAAGGAGTAACTTCCAGTAGAAACGTACAAGGAAACAGCAACATATGATTAACTGACTAACTTTTTCACAAAATGGAACAATATAAATTAGGGAACTAAGACATCCTGGTTTAAGTGCTCTTTGGGTGTGAGGATGAAGCTTGGGCTAAATAAAGAGAGACATGTGGTATGAAGGAGACTACAGTGCATAAAAATAAGAAAAAAAGCCTGCCTTGTAAACCACATGAGTGAGAAAGAGGCCCATTCAGCATTACTGAGGGAATGTTTGGGTCCTATTTCGCTTTAAGTTGGCCAAGATCACAGTATTGACATAATACAATGATATCCCTTGATTTTCTTATACCAATTAATTTATAGATCACTAAAGGGCCACTGCTCCACAGTATACAGTGGGGCTCGAAAGTTTGGGCACCCCAGGTAAAATTTTGTATTAATGTACATAAAAAAGCCAAGAAAAGATTTAAAAAAACTCCAAAAGGCATCAAATTACGGATTAGACATTGGTATAATGTGTCACAAAAAGTTAGATTTTATTTCCATCATTTACACTTTCATAATAACAGAAAACAAAAAAATGGCGTCTGCAAAGGTTTCGGCACCCTGCAGAGTTTCTAGCATGCACTGCCCCCTTTGGAAAGCTGAGACCTGACAGTGTCATGGATTGTTCTCAATCATCGTCTGGAAAGACCAGGTGATATCAAACTTAAGGTTTTAAATGCCCAGACTCATCTGACCTTTCCCCAACAATCAGCACCATGGC
>NC_045741.1:18525809-18526495 GCF_008692095.1 Etheostoma spectabile | reverse complement strand
GCAGTTGTCTAGAAAACTGAAACTGAAAATAGTTGACGCTCACAAAGCAGGAGAAGGCTATAAAAAGAGAGCTAAGCGTATTCAGATGCCAATATCCTCTGTTCGGAGTGTATTTAAGAAATAGCAGTCATCAGGAACAGTGTAACTTCCAAGTTAAAGCAAGATCTGGAAGAGCAAGAAAAATATCAGACAGAAAAGCTCGCAGGATTTTGAGAAAAGCAAGTCCAAACCCACGTTCCATCCAGAAAGACCTGGCAGACACTGGAGTTGTGCTACACCATTCCACTATAAAGAGATACTTGTACAAATATGGTCTTCATGGAAGAGTCATCAGAAGAAAACCTCTTCTACGTCCTCACCACAAAAATCTGCGATAAAGTTTGCAAATGAACATATAGACAAGCCTGATGCATTGTGGTAACAAGTTCTGGGGACCAATGAGGTTAAAATTGAACTTTCTGGCCAGAATGAGCAAAGGTACGTTTTGAGAAGAAAGGGCACAGAATTTAATGAAAAGAACCTCTGTCCAGCTGTTAAGCATGGGGGGGGATCAATCATGCTTTGGGGTTGTATTGCAGCCAGTGTCACAGCGAACATTTCACAAGTAGAAGGAAAAATGGATTCAATAAAATTTCAGGAAATTTTGGACCCTAACTTGATGCCATCTGTGAAAAGCTGAAGTTAAA
>NC_045741.1:18522329-18525799 GCF_008692095.1 Etheostoma spectabile | reverse complement strand
AGAGGATGGCTTCTACAAATGGATAATGATCCCAAACAGATCTCAAAATCCACGATGGATTACATCAAGAGGCATAAAGTGAAAGTTTTGCCATGGCCTTCACAATCTCCTGACCTCAACATAATTGAATATCTATGGATAGACCTTAAAAGAGCAGTGTGTGACAGACAGCCCAGAAATCTCAAAGAACTGGAAGACTTTTGGAAGGACGAATGGGCGAAGATACCTCAAACAAGAATTGACAGACTCTTGGCTGGCTACAAGAAGCGTTTCTAAGCTGTGATACTTGCCAAAGGGGACAGTACAAGGTGTTAACTCTGCAGGGTGCCCAAACTTTTGCAGACACCATTTTTTTTGTTTTCTGTTATTTTGAAAGTATAAATGATGGAAAAAAATTAAATCAGACCAGATAGCTCGGTTGGTAGACGGGGCGCCCATATTAAGTAGTTTACTCCTTGACGCAGCGGGCCCAGGTTTGGCTGTGACTTGCGGCCCTTTGCTGCATGTCATTCCCCCTCTCTCTCCCCTTTCACTTCTTCCGCTCTCCTGTCATTAAAGGCCCAAATGCCCAACCAATTATCTTTAAATAAAAAAAAAAATACTTATAAGCACTGTATGATCTAGCCTATACGTACTATAGATCAGCGCACAATACTACCTTAAATTATGACGGGTAGAAATGGCGCCAGCACTTGGTTGCCCAGAAATCCACTCAAATCTATGTTATTGTGTTTATTCTAGATGCTACATAAAATGTACATAAAATGGTGTTATTTATAAAAGTGGGTGACTATAATGATTACACTGCTAACAACCAACAGAAACAAAGCCTTAGATCCTTTTTGTGCTACTTGCCCTCCAACTCTAGCTTACAGCTCCGACTACATAGTAACATATTCTATGAAAACGACGACACTTCATTCTTTTGCAGGGATTCGGTGACCATGAAGCAAACCAAAGAGTTCTGAGTCTGTGTGGCTGTTGGCAGCAGGCCAGCAGGATGTGCCGCATGCAGTAGTAAGGTAGTTAAACAGGTTAGTTGTTCACACTGCCAACACAATAGACTTCTGTGGGCCTGGGGAACAGACCTCGGCACTCAAAGACATAAGCTGACACTCAAAAACCATCTGCTCTTCGCATATTTTCACAATTCTCCAAATTGGAAAATATATTTTCTAATAAAAGATGTTCTGCAGGATAGGCTTGTTTGACAAGGAATCTGTTTCCATTGTACAATATCTGCACTACCTGCATTTTTCTTATTTTGTCTAAACCAAACGATAAATCGATTCATCAAGATAATAGTAGGCAGATTAACCAATAATGACAATAACTGCCAATTGCAGCCCTAATGCCATGAAACAGGTTTTGCCCTAGTTCCAAACTGAGTCATTTAATGCTTAAGTATCTTTTTATTTATAATTTCCTACATAACACAGCTCCAAACTCCACAGTTGGCTCAAAGCAGGCTTACGTCCAGTTCCAAATACAACTTATCCAATTTAGATATGTGTGACAGTTGAACAGCTCTGCATTACAACTTTTCTTTGATGTTTTCCCAGTTATCTTTTGTAAAGTGTCCAACTGTGTTTCTCATCTCTCTTCCCTCTGGTACTTCCGCTTTCACTAATGTTTTTTTATGTAAATTAAGAAGATTACCCATTCTCACAGGTTTGCTTTTTTCTATCTAATCCACATTAAGTCATTAAGGTTGATTGAGTGGAAATTAATAAAGTTTATTCCACTGGATTGAAAGGAAAGTGGTGGTGGCAAACAATTCAACACTGTGAATGTGTTAGTGTGGATGGAAATGTGCAGAATGGGGTGAGCTTCATCGCTGTGACGTAGATCCTGTAATTGTTAAGAGAGCGGAGGAGTGGCCGAATGGTGGGGGTCCCGTCCCGCTGGGGTAAAAACCCACCATTAGACGCACAAGCTTCAACAACAACATCAACAAGATGAGGTCATTACTTAAAGATGAACAGTTACACAGCCTCTTGGGAAGTTGTTACGAATATACAGTTAGTACAGTTAATTTTGTATTTATTGTACATCCTCAGACTTCCTATGTCTTAGACTAGCTGTAAGAAGGAAAAACACAGACTGAGGAGTCGTAACTACAGCATTTTTTAATTATCTACGCTAAAGATTGAGGAGTGATCTAACAAAATGTAGAACAGGAGTAACAACTTTGACAGCCATGAACTAAGGGTCCAACTAACCATTATTTTTTATTATCAATTAATCTACAGCACATTTTTTTCAATTCAATTTCAAAGAGTTTTATTTAAACCAAAAAAAGATCAAATTTTACACAGTACAATGTAGTGAAATTCTATTCCTGCAATTAACCCATCCTAAGTATTAGGAGCAGTGGACAGCTATACATACAGCGTCCGGGGAGCTATGCTGCCCCATTCTTACTGAAATACAACTGTGTCTAGCAGTACCAATATAGCAGGAGTACAGTTAGTCCTCCTCACATTTCATTAGCTGTTAATTTCCTTTATTAATAACCATTAAAAGTGAACAAACCGCAGCTCACTTGAATCACACACAAGCCCAGCATGCTAATGAGCCTGCAGCTGGACTCTGATGGGAAACTACTCAAGGAGAATTGCAGTATGAGAACTCCTCATCAGGCTCTGGGCTCTGTATTGGAGAAGACTGCCAGTGATCTGCTGGCTCGGCAGCTGCCGTCAATGACTCAGGGGAAACTGCAACCGGGGCAGTTCGACCAATGACTTCATTTCATGGCCCTCGGCCAAGCTCAGAATCACCAAAAACAATCAGGAGCGAGCAATCATGTTATCATGATATCAAGAGGCAGGTGAAGACAGGGAAAAAGGTTGCTGATAAGTATAGAAATTAGCTCACTTCTGGACAGTTTATGTTGACGAAGTATAAAAAAGTATCTATCTTACTCTTGTTTGGTTTAATTTTTTAATCTCTAGGTGTTATGCTTCCTTGTGTGGCCTATTTACAGATGTTCAAAGTTTTGGTCACCCAACTGTCATCATTACTGTTCCAAAACTATCAATACAAACAACAAACTACTAAGTTAATAAAATATATGGCAAATTTGAGCCTCCTTTGGGACCTTGCAGGATATAAAGGCATATTAAAAACGCTCATAAAAGTAATCCCACCTTCTGACAGATGCAGGACAATGGAGAAATACTAAAGTGAAAAAAATGTAATGTCCGCAACTTATGGTAAAAATGTAAAACATTTAATCCTATACATGTGGAGAGAGAAGCCACAGCCCTCTGACGGGAATTTTCAACTCTCATAGTTGAAGAGGAGCCAGGAAAAGCCGAATCTAATGTCTATTCTCAAGTGGAAAACTAGGATACAAGGGTTTACTGCCAAAAATACATAATTTTTGAACTAGTGAATCTCTCCTTCGGGCTGAAAGCATGGTTTACGACCAAAGACAGCTTCCCAACAAAAATGAGGATGACAGCAAA
>NC_045741.1:18519000-18522319 GCF_008692095.1 Etheostoma spectabile | reverse complement strand
AAAAGGAGGGGTGTGCCAAATTACCACTTGAAAACAACCCTCTCCACATTTGGGGGCTCCATATTCTCTGGCACAGAGTTGAAAGCAAACACCAAAATGGAAACAGATGTTGAGTGAGTGAGAGCTGCTCCACACTGGTGTATATGTTTTCATCCATTCTCTCTCTCTCTCTCTCACTCTCTCGTTTTGTCCTCTTCTCTGGCCAAACATAACAAGTGGGGGGCTGGAAAAATAAGAGTAAAACGATGGTGGTCGCAGTGAAAAACTGTGTTGTGAAAGTCTCTGCTCAGTGCCAACCCATCAGGATGAACCTACAGTGGACTTGAGGTCAGGAAACTTTGAGCGATGACTTTCCTATAAGGACAAAGGGCACTAAAAATATAGAGATGTGTTAATATGCTTAGCTGGACTCCTGGTTGCCGAGGATCATGGATGTGGCTTCTTATCACTTATCTCATATTATGGAGAGTGAAGAGTAGGGCTGGACGAATAATCAAAAATGTATCAACATCAACATTCTGAATCTTTTAATGACGTATTTTTCCCATGATGATAATTTCGATAATTTATTCCTGTTGATAGGCCTACTTTCTCCTTAAAAACATTCTACCACGTGTGTAGTCATGTGACTTTGACCGGGACCAGTAACATGGAAAGCATAATGGAGGATAAGACAGCTGACCAGACTCCACTCTAATAAGGCTGCAGGCCCCTGTGGATCCCTGGGGTGCTCAAGCCTGTGCCTCTCAGCTATGTGGAGTCTTTCACCATGTCTTCACCTGAGCCTTAGTCTCCAAGGGTCCCATGCTGTGGAAGACATCTTGCCTCGTTCCTGTGCCAAAGACGCCACGTCCCAGTGACGCCAAGGACTACAGACCGTGGCATGACCTCCCACTTATGAAGACCCTGGAGAGACTGGTTCTGGAACAGCTGCGGCCCATGTGTGAGACCTCTCCTGGACCCCTCCAGTTCGCCTACCAGCCCGGTTGGGAGTGAGGACCATCATCTTCCTGCTCAACCGCATCTCGCCCCACCTGGAAAGGCGGCAGCACGGTGAGGGTCATGTTTTTTGACTTCCAGTGCTTTCAACACCATCCGGCTGGCCCTGCTGGGTGAGAAGCTGACAGCGATGAAGGTGGATCCCCCCTCGTGTCCTGGATGTTGACTACTGACTGGCAGACCACAGTATGTGCGCCTGCAACACTGTGTATAGACAGAGTGGTCAGCAACACCGGGGCCCCGCAGGGGACTGTCCTCTCTCCCTTCCTCTTCACCATCTACCCACAGACTTCAACTACCACACAGAGTCCTGCCATCTTCAGAAGTTTTCTGATGACTCTGCTGGGTTGGATGTATCAGCGAGGGGGACGAGGCTGAGTACAGAGCTGTGGTGGGGGACTTTGTCACATGGAGTGAGCAGAACCATCACGCTCAATGTGACAAAGACCAAGGAGCTGGTGGTGGATCTAAGGAGAGCCAAGGCAGCAGTGAGCCCTGTTTCCATCCAGGGGGTCAGTGTGGACATCGTGGAGGACTACAAATACCTGGGAGTGCACTTGGACAATAAACTGGACTGGGCCAAGAACACTCAAGCCCTCTACAGGAAGGGCCAAAGCCGTCTCTATTTTCTGAGGAGGCTGAGGTCCTTCAACATCTGCAGGACAATGCTGAAGATGTTTTATGAGTCTGTGGTGGCCAGTGCTATCCTCTTTGCTGTTGCATGCTGGGGCAGCAGGCTGAGGGTAGCGGACGCCAACAGACTCAACAAACTGATTCGCAAGGCCAGTGACGTCGTGGGGGTGGATCTGGACTCTCTGTCGGGGGTGTCAGATAGGAGGATGCTGTCCAAACTACATGCCATCTTGGACAATGTCTCGCACCCACTCCATGGCTTGTTGCTCAATCACAGGAGCACTTTCAGTGACAGACTCATTCTCCCAAAATGCACTACAGAGCGCCACAGGAAGTCATTCCTGCCTGTGGCCATCAAACTTTTTAACTCCTCCCTCTAAGTTCTGACAACACACACACACACACAAACACACACACACACACACACCACAACACACACACACACACACACAACACACACACACAACACCACCACACACACACCACACACACACACACACCACACACACACACACACACACACACACACACACACACACCACACCACACACACACACACACACACACACACTAGAGAGGTTGAAACTGGACAATATTATCGTATCTGTTTTGTGCAATAACACTGGCCTGCATGTGTGCAATCTCAAATACCACAATTATTATTATTATTATATTATTTAACTTTTCACCATTCCAAATCCTTAATTATGTGAATTATGTAAATAATGTATAATAACATTCCTTATGTAAATACCGTACGTATCCAATTCCTTATATTTCTTTATTTCTTGTATTTCTACACTATTTATAATATTGTGCAACTACAACACAGAGTTTCCCTTCGGGGATCAATAAAGTATTTCTGATTCTGATTCTGATTCTGAACTCAAACACAGAGTCTGTGTCAACTGAGCAACTTGTGCTCAAAAACAACGCTGTGCCTGTCGTCTAGAAACATTATGGCTTCAGAAAAGATGATTTAGAAGAACATGATAAATTATCGTTATCAAGGTAAAATGTGCAATTAATCATGATTTGGATTTTAGGTCACATCATGCAACTCTACTGAAGAGTGAAGCAAATCTACCAGCCACTTGCATATTTTACCAGCCTTTGGCTTGTAGATGGTGCTGATTTTGAACCCTTCTGGAGATCCATCATTTCAATATTCAGGTGGTGCAAAAGTCTAATGTTTCTTATCCTTAAAACTACAGAGACACAGAAAACTTGCCCACATCTGAATCAAACGACTGTGGTTTCTCTTACATGCAAATTAATATGTACAGTGAGTTGGAAATACTGTACAGAACCAAAATGGTTGGTTTAGGAAAAATGACTGAGCCATACTTCCTTAAAAGAATCTAAATTTGGAAGCTGACGTTATATAGCAGCAACTCTGATACATGTTTATTTCTGCATTACAGGTGTTAAGAGTCTGGGCAGGAAAGTTATGCCTACATGTTATTGAGAGATGTCACTCAAATGTCACTTCATCCAACAGGGCAGGAAACATTAGACCATGTGACACGATATGAAAACTAGAGGGGAAAAGGACATTTACAGGGACAAAAGGTGAGCTACTTACTGCTGCTGCAATAAGTGGCAGGTTAGTCGATAATTTCCATTATCAACTAACTTGCCAATTATTTTCTTGAATAATACTTTCTCACGTGCACGCACGCACGCA
>NC_045741.1:18512245-18518928 GCF_008692095.1 Etheostoma spectabile | reverse complement strand
GAGCTATGCCGGAATAATGTAAGGTAACAAAACTACATGAACAAATAAGATGACAAAGGTGTAACTCGTACAGTTTTTGGAGCTGGCCATTGTTGACATTCTTTGTATTTATTAACACTTAATAAGGAAGAAGTATCATTTGGGGAAAGGGTATCAATTGTGGACTGGTTGTCATTGGTTAAAAGTTTCAGTTTCAGACAAACATTGAAAGTTCACCACATCCTCTGAATGCGATCCAGCTGAAGTAGTTCCCTAGCTTTGTTTGATAAACTGTACATCACTAACGCACACAACTTCAAGCTGTCTGCAGTGACCAAAACCAGGAAAGAAAGAAAATTCCCAAGACTACCTTCAAAGTTGCAACTAGAACTGGCATTCATACTAACTGCCTTGCTTTAAAGAAATACTAATTAGATTGCTTGGCTGGACACACATTTATAAAAGCATAATAATAATGACTGAGATCCTCATACCCACGCAGTAATACACAGGAGAGTATGTCACTTGAGTGTTAGACAGGCCAACTTCAAGTAACACAGCTGACTGGGAAGTTTCCCTGTATTAAAACCTCTGAATGTCAACATCTGTTCCTCGTTTTTGTGAGAGAGGATGTTGCAGCAACAAGAAAAAGGGAGCTGAGGAAGCCGCTTTCTCTAATCTCTAGAAAACGCAAAGTGAGAGAGGCGGGGGGAGGGAAAACATCCTATTTTACACAGCTTTTAAGCTTGATGAATTGAGAGGGGGAAACAAAGTTGTAAGAGATGATGTCACAACACCCACCACCTGACAGAACTCCTGAAGAGCTCATTTACGCTTTTGGAAGTACTCAACCATTATTCACTTTATGCAAATACTTACCAATTAAATGGATGACTTTTAAGATGTACCACCTTATGTGTCTAGTGTGAGAAGAAGTGTGAGCCCTGTACCGCTTAGAACAATTATTTGAATGGCCACAGAAAAGTAATTAGTAACTAAAGTCATTTTTTAAGCAACAAGTGCAAAATTAATCATTGGTTTAATCTTCTTAAATGTGACTAATTTGCTGGGCTTCTTTTTCTTCTACAATATTCAACTTTTTTGTTTTGGTCTATATGAATGTCACTTTGGACTTCGGGAAATTGTGATGGCCATATTTTATTTACCACGGCCCAAAGAATGAATTGATTAATCAAGAAGACAACTGACAAATCATGAAAATAATTGTTAGTTGCAGCCCCATTGTCTTGTCCTGCCAATACAAGCTTACAAGAGTATTTAATTCCACTTAAATAAGAAAGTGGGGTAACTGTGTGATGTACTGCACACAATAATGGCATCCTTCTTTTACTATATGGTGCACACCACTGGAACAGCCTCCCTGACGACCTGAGGGCACCAGACAATGTTGATACTTTTAAAAGCAAACTCAAGACCTATCTTCAATTAACTTGATCTATTTATTTGTCTATTTATCCATGCACTTAGCCTATTTTACTTCCTGGTGTATGTTAGTATACTACGTTGGAGGTTGTTGTTTTTTTATCTATTTTCAAATCTGGTATTTCCTCACTGTAAATTGATGAGATTTATGGCAGCGTTTGCTCAAATCTTGTTTTTATGTTTAGTGAATGTTATTATTGAGTGTTGTTTTGATTACAACGTAGGTTCTCGAATTGTGTGGATTCTGTGAATCTTTGTGTTGCATTTTAAAAAAAAAGGTATGAAAAAGTGCTACAAGTGTACAAATAAAATCTAATTGATTGACTAAAACTGAAAGCTGGGGTGTTCTACAATACACACTACAGTGTCGTACTGTATGCTTGACATTTTAACAAAAGGCAAATGAAGGCTACTGTCACATGACTGTGACTTCATGCATTCATTTTTAATTACATTCCTATCTTTACATAATTTATATACAAAAAACAAGCACCAAAACAGCTTGCTGCTGCTCATGTGCTTGCCACCCTGGTCAGTGAGTTTATGTTTGGTTTCCTCCCCGGCTGGCCCCGGCGCACTGGGACAAAAATAGAAAAGTAGCAGGCAGCAAACAGCTAACGTTAGCTGGTTACTGCTGATTAGCATGGGTTAGCCGCCAGCTACGTGGATACTTTTCCCTGAGATAAACACATAAGCACTAACTGTTAACCGGTACAAAAGCATGGTTGTCATCACTCACCTGAACCGTGGGGAGTCCTTCAAACATTCCTCGAAGTCCACAGTTATCTTCATTTTGCCGCAGTGAGTAAAACCGCAGACTTGCGCTCTCTTTGATTAAAGACAGTAATCCAGTCTTTCCGGCTATTTTATTTAGCTTGTTTGCTAACGTTACTGTACCTCTGTCCGACCAGCTGGCTCCTCTCTGTCACTGCTCTGCTAGCCAGCTAGCCTCAGAGGCCAGCAGCTACGATTAAAAAGTCACGGTAATGCAACCATAAACAAATGTATGAATGTATGATTGCCAAAACGCTACAACAAAACTATTTCAAACGCAGTGGACAGTCCTAAAAGCAGAAAGTATCGTCCGGTAGCTAGGTCATAGCAGCCAGTGGGAGAGGACGGAGCTCTCCTTCAACGATACTACTGCCTCACACAAAGATCTTCTATACAGGGACAGGATGGATCACTAATACAGCGCGCATGTGCCCGGCTCCCCCACACGCTTTGTTAATTGGGTTTTACAGCTAACGTTTACAGAAAAAGAGTAGTTGTCACTATTAATATACAGTCATAATACAAAATGTTATATTGATAACAAACCTAAAACGAGAAGGGGGAGAACAGATATTCTGGGTTATGAGGAAAGTAACTTGTGACATATTAAAAAAGGGCCCCATCTTCCAAAATTATTAAAAGAGCCCTTTAATGTGAGTCTATTTTCGTTTCAATTTAAGGAAATAAAAAAAATATGTCTTTAATCCAATGAGAATAAATGGGAAAATTTTTGGACTTAATATTTTGTATCAAAATGTCTTGCTAGTCAGGTGCTATTTTAACCATGGCTGATTGGGTTTGATGCTGATGGCTGGATGTTCCCATGTTCTCAACATGAAATTATTGTTGTGCTGTCACTGTCATAATTGTGCAGTTGATGTCAGCTTATAATTTTTATTTATGTTTAACTGGGCACTGTGTTTCATCTTCTTAATCTGTTTGCAGGACGCATTACCTTTTGAGGACAATGATGTTAAAGGTGCCCTGCCACAAAACCATTTTTACTTGCATTTTTTGAAATATGTTTGGTCCATATGTGTTTGTGTTATGTTGTGAAAGTGAAAATGAAAATGAAAACAAACTGCTACCTCCTCTGTCAGCTCTAGTCACTGGAAAGAAATAAGAGGAGAAATCAGACCGAACACAAAAAGTGGTCAGCCTGATGTCATTTTGCCTGAGCTTGTTACTATTTATGAGCTCTCCCAGTTGCGCTGGGTAAAGGATGCTGATAGCAGGCTCTCATTGGCTAGCTGTTAGCCAATCAGAGTCAAGCAGTTTAGCTTGTTGAGTATTACTGAAAACTGGCACAAATCAGAATCAGAATTAGAATCAGAATCAGAAATACTTTATTGATCCCCGAAGGGAAACTCTGTGTTACAGTTGCACAAATAGTAGAAATATAAATAAAGAAATAAAGAAATATAAGGAGTGTGGATATTTACATAGTTAAAGGAATATTATGATACAGTACTTACATAATTAACATAATCAGGTGTTGCAATGGTTGCAAATCAAGTTGAGTCTTCCTCCAGGCTTTCTATAGCATGCTAGAATGACTTGAATCAAGGTAACCAAGGCACTTTTTCCACAAAAAATTGTTACAGAGTCCATGGTAGAACTTCACACATTACCACAAAGTAATGCTATACGTGTGGCAGGGCACCTTTAAGTTAAAGTTGAGACAGAAGTTGAAGCGTTCTTTTTATTGGGAAATGAACAAAACAAAAGTGTCATTGAGTCAACATCCATTAGCTCTCTTAATACGTCCACCCATGCTTTGCCGCCAAGTATAAAATAATGGCCACTCTGCTCAGAGATTAACCCAGTGACAAAAAACTAAGCCAGAGCTATGCCTCTGTGTTTTCCTACACGATCTTTGTGTCAGTTGACGGTTGACAGGCGCTTCCAGATCCATTGGAATTACCGGTGACGCTGCCTGGGCGCACCGTCAGGGCCTCCTCATTATTAACCGTGTCTCATTACTGAAGATTTTATTACACAATCACTACTCGAGTACAAATTATACAAGTACTAATATTTTTGCAAGACGAATACGTCAAAACATTAGACATTTTAATCCGAATCTCTCAACTTCTTGGGTTGACACGCTGTGTTGCGGTTAAATGAAATGTGTCTCTAAACCCACTCAACAAACATGCGGGATAATCTTTGTACGAACACAGTTCCCGTTTTATCCTATTAGTTACCTGAAATCCAAAGGGAAAGAAATCTATCTGTATAACAGCGCCGTCTGGTGCTTAGAGAGGTCATTGCAGCGATTACCTCAAAGCGTGTGTATCCAAATTATTAAGACCCTTTATTCCCGTTATACACTTTGTGTAATGCACAAACCTTTTTTTTTTTTTTAATGAATGAACCCCCATTTTACCCACATTCAAGCCACGTTTGTGACAGTATTGCAACAACAACAGAGGTGGGAAAAAGGGAGTTTTCTGCTCACTTAGCTTATACTTATAATTTTGAATGAGACAACTGGCTCTTTATAGTATTTCAATATTGCTTCATTTGTATTTACTACCACAAAATATCCTTAAATTATTTTTCCGTTTGATAGGGAGCCATGTTGTCTAAATTCATTCCATGTAGTATTTAAAACTACAAGCAGACTTGAAACGTGTAAACATGTGTTGCATAGGGGTCGTGACTCGAAAAGCACTGCTCTCGAAGATTTAATCAGCTTTTAGGTATCTGACTCTTCAGGTCAAACATAAGCCACAACAGTTAATAGTTTCTAACAACGTTTATTTAATGATAGGAGACAAAACCAAAACTGAACATACAATCTGATGATTAAAGACATGCAAACTGGAAATACAAAAACACATGGATTTAACATCCATGTCATGTTTGAGACAGACACAGTGCTCAACAATCAGTCATCCTTAGAAAACAAACCAAACAGGGCAGAAGTGGTGAAATAACAAAAAGTGAGACAGTGAACATGTGAGGCAAAAGAAACAGTAACACGGAGCATAGCCTGTTCATTTTACACACTTGTACATAAATACATAAGAGGCACATTCGACAGTTAATGACCACCTACGGGGTGGTCAAGTCAGTCACGTTTTGGACGATTTTGTCCTTTTGTCTTGAGCGAGAACATAAATCATCTCAGCGTCTCTGCAGTTGTCTTTTATATCTGTTCACAAATTCAGTGGACACAATAGAAGATAACGGTATCGTCAACATCTGTATTTACAGACATATTCCTGTTTCTCTACAATAATAGTGTGATAATGAACTGCTAGGTATGAGCTTGTTGGTTGGTGGAAATGGCCAAAATGAAGTTGCTTCAACCTCTATCACGGAGAAGAAGAAAAAACACCACCAAATACTAAACTACAAGAACCAAATAAACAAGGAGATTGCAGAAGTCATATTGTTGGTCTATGATCTTTTGTATTTCCATAATACAGAGCTCAAACCTTTCAATCACAGTGAGGAATTAAAGGGTCAGAAGAAAATTAAGAGATCACAACACGAGACATATTCAGGGTTCCCACGCACTTCTCTCTCAGACCGTTGGGTTCTTCATTCGACTGTCTAGTGAAGTCATACAGTGTGTAGCTGAGAATACTTCCCTGGAAAGAAAGACCCCAAGAAGACAGTCAATTACTTTAGGAGTGCAATTTAGGTCGCACCAGGATCATTGTCTTTTTCCCATAATACCTTTGTCAAATCTAACAATTGTTTAAGACTTGTTAGTAACTTTACTGAGACTTGAAGAAACCCCAGACATTACAAAAATCCTCAAAGATGCCTCAAATAAGCCCTACTGGTGAACTTCACCGCCAACATCTGCGTTACATAAAATCAGTAGCATCAATAACGTTCACATTCCCAAGCTGCATCGTACAAGACACTTAAGTAGATCTGACAACATTAAATAAAAATGTAATGAAGACCGGTGAAAAATTATGACAAACTAAATGATTGTGCTTTC
The DNA here is from genome assembly GCF_008692095.1 of Etheostoma spectabile. Lineage (NCBI taxonomy): Eukaryota > Metazoa > Chordata > Actinopteri > Perciformes > Percidae > Etheostoma > Etheostoma spectabile. The sequence goes on along the minus strand of NC_045741.1, from coordinate 18,512,768 downwards.
CCCAAAATAATGTACTCACAAACTGTCTTGTGAAGCTTCTTTGTCAGATCTACACAAGAGCCTGCTGCTTAAAGCTGTAACTCGTTAAAAAGATAAAACGCGTTACCTTACTGCTGTGGCCAGGAAAAACAAAAGGGGCCTGACTCAGTCTTGACTGAACATTTGGAAATGTTTATTACCAGCTTGTCCTGTAATCTTTCCTTCAGCAAATCAATTTAAATGCAGAGTTTGTAGCAAACTCAGCATGTGCTGTATGAGCAAAAAGCCATACAGTTGATACAGTTGACCGCAAGCATCGAAGTGAGACATCACAGCCTACAGTGTCAGTAAATAGTAAGTATTGTTGGTTGTATGGTATCAAATTTGGATGTTTTATTTTATAATGAAATTTGGATTATGTAGCTCATGTTGTCTTTTACTATTAGAGACTAATACATGGCACCTAAATGATCATAACACTCTTATGCCAATATGAATAGCTTACCTGAATTACCAGGTAAAACAAAGACATCACCCTAACAGT